>NW_004955433.1:4148475-4160329 GCF_000276665.1 Chinchilla lanigera
CTACCACTCTGTTTGTAACTCTGTAATGTCTGTACTGATCCTTTGCTATTTTGTAAAATATTGTCGATCTGTTAGTATTTTTATTTATTCCTTTTATTTCTAAAATAAAAAAAAAAAAGGTGACCCAAGAAGACATGATGTAGGGCACACACCCAGCACAGATGCTGACTGGCTTAGTCATATCAAAAAGTCAACCTGGCTTTTACAACTTGTCCATGTAAAACACTGCCTCTCATGTACCTCTTAGAAGTGGGTGACTGTGTGGAAACAGATTTCCATTTCTCTACCTGTTCAACCCTTTTACCCAGCCCATTGATCTTCTATTCATCATTTCCTTTTTTTTTTAGATTTATGCTCACTTTGCCGTACTTTCAGTACACAAGTGAGAAAAGTGTTTGACATTACTGATGTTTCTCTACATCCAACAAAGCACTGTGTTGCCTCTGGAAAGGTGACCTTTTCTGTGAAGGAACAAGGACACAAGTAATGGTGATGTGTTCAGTTATGACTTTGTTAGGATATCTTTACAAATGAATTTATAATCTCATACTTAACAATTTGGTATAACTAAGTAAATACAAAAATGTACTTCTCAATATGTGTATTTGCATAAATACATGCTTTCAGCAATAAAGAGAAAATACACAGTATTTGGGAGTAAGATATGAAAATCATTTTACAAATTACAGATGTCCTGATAACTCCTAAGTAGAGAAACTATATAAGGTCATCTCTAATGAGTGAAAACATTCTTGATTTCACACTTCCTACATCTTTATTCTGTTTGGAAAAATTTCTTAAGATATTTTAACGTTAAAAAAATGTAAATGGCAGTTTAACAATCAAAACTGAATAAATATCTCTACACAGTTTGGTGTTGCAAAGCTTGCATTTGATGAAAGAGGCCTTTAGAATCCTTACATTGATAGCTAGAAGATATTTCTGATAATACAGAGCATGCATGTACATGCATGTAAATTGTGATGTTTTGTCATTTAGTTGCTGTAAGTAACCCCATCTTATATCCTTCTACATAACATAGATATTTTGTGTGTTTAATTATATAGTAGAAATCTGAGCAAACATTATTTTCATAAATATATAAAGTTTTAAGATTTTTCATGGACAGGGTCCAGCGGTAGAGTTTCAAAGAGATGTTTCTCCAAACTGTGAATCCCAGAAATCACTAGGAAAATTCAGATCCAAAATTCACAACATTTACATTAATTATATCCAAATTTAACAATATCACTTTAACCTCCGGAGTGTTTTCCTTCTTAAAAAGCTTTCTCTAACTCAGATTTGTTTAAAAATCTGCTATGTAACAGTCCTTGTTCAGTCTTCAAAATCTCCTTATGGTACAGGTATTATTATCTTCCATTATAGTTGTTGGCTTAAGTTTCAGAAATAAAGACACGGTTGCTGATTTTAGGCAAAATCATATTAGAAGGAAAAGATATGAAAAAGTTAAACTTACACTTCATAAGAATGTTGGAAATAGGCAGGAAACCGGAGCAGTCTCTGTCCCATCTAACTGGAGTACAATAGAATAGAAAGGATGAAAAGATCAGACAAGAACCACATATGGAAACTAGTGTACAAGTTGTGCATATATGATGTATGTTATCCATACTATATATAGATATTATATGATATATACATATATTCACCCCTTGGATTTTTCATTCTGAGGTTTATAGGAACAATTCCATTCCTGTGGGGTCATTAGTTTGGTATGCTATGAACCCAAGCCTGTTTATAACCATATCCCCTGCCACATGGAGACAGTTTATCTGGAGTAGGAGTGTGTGAAGTCAAGACAGGCAAAGGACCAAGAGCAAGGAAATGTCAATTCCATTGCCTAAATCTTGTCAATCTTGCACTGGAATTCTGCTTGTGCAAAAAATAAATAACCCCTTTGTTTTTTGTGACAGCTGGAATCATATTTGTGTCATTGTCATTGGAAAGAAACAATGAGACAATGTAAGAAGTAATGTGTGATTAAGAAAAAACCCATTCCCACTAGAATGTGAAAAGAATATGAGTTCCTCTTTAGAATACAATGCCAGAGAGTCTCAGTGAGTCACATTTTATGTTCACAGAAAAGAGCACAAAGAGGATTATTCCAGGGAGGACATAATCTCTTTCTGACTACCGGAAGGATACACTCAAGTACCAGTGACTGAGAACAACTGTCCTGTTTGTGTGATCAGGTTGGGGTCTATATGTAGGGATTGGCTTATTGGTTGTATTATTGTAGTAGTGCTGCTGGTCCTCTAACTGACAGCATCATTCTCTGTATTTTGGAATTTGGGAAAAAGGAAATGCATTTACCATGGCTGTCAAATTTCTAAAGAAAGAAGAGTCCCACTCAAAGTATTTGTGGGCTTGTTATGAGGAAAATAAAAATATCCTGCGTAATTAGGAATGAAAACAATAGGAAAGGAGGCTCAAATTTGATAAATGGATTCCTTTTTAGCATCTGTCACCATAATTAGTTTTAAGTAAAGTTAGAAAACTTTAGAGAGGATTATTGAATTGGTCAGGAGGATAACACTGAGTCCATGCAGTTTGATAAATGTCTTTGGTAGTTCCAGCTCTAAACTTTAGTTATTCTATCTTCCAAGATCCACACCTATCTGTACAACATGAAACTCATTTAATGAAGAACTCTGGGAGATTAGTATTTTCTTGATTTTTTATGTTTACATAAAGCACTAATGCTGGTGCGAATAGTCAGAATACTTCACTGCAATATGCTTTATGACTTTATCTTCAATGAAATCATGTTAGACATTTAAAATAAGTAGCTACTATCAAGAAAATGGATCTCAAGACACAAGACATAAATCCCAATGACTTCCTCAGGTGGGAATAATTTCCCTTGTACTAGGAAGGAAAGAGATGCAGGGTAGAGTGTCTTCTATAAAACTGTTTTCCCATAGGCCATTTTAAATTTTAATAAGGAAATGTAGTCAACTATCTGACTTTGATTTCAGTCGGGAGTCACACTTTCATTTTATGATCAACAAAAACTTTAGTCATTCAAACACTGATGACAGAAAACAACACAATTAACTTTGCTGAGTAGAAAATAGGACCAACACTGGGAGAAAGATTTGTCATGTCACTCATCCAAATTATTTTTTTTAATTTATTTTCCCCAGGATCAGTTTGAAGCCAAAACTGGGGAAATATTTCCTACTTCTATACATCTACCTCCCATCCCATGCATGAATTTTGTGTCTGTGAAACCAGTTTCACAGTCCATCTAACTTTATTTAGAATGAAATACATTTGTGTGAGTGTTGAGGGGATCCCCAGGTTTTGGGTCCTCAGTGACCTCAATGAAGAGGACGCAGGTTCTGTGTGAATGAAGACGGAGAGGAGAGCGCAGAAACATCCTGCTGCATTTGCTCTGTTCACATTGAGGACGGAGCCATCCTAATTCCCTTGGATTTTTTATCTATCCAAACAGCTTGGGCCCATCAGCAAATTGCAGTGGCATATGGTCCAGGTTTACGAGTAATCTGGCACATGATTAAGGCAAGAAGGATGTCATCCTTCAGCAAATACAGAAAATATTGTAAAAGAATTTGGTGGGGTTTTAAGAAGTCAAACTGATGAAATTATAATTGTTAGATATACTTCTCCAAATCAATAACTGAGATTTTTTTCAAATTAAAATTTTCTTTAGATATAGGAAGTTGCCATGGAAAGATCAAACAAATAACAAAACCATTTTCCAACGTGTTAGGAAGTAGCAGTTCTGCTTCTCAGGTTTAGAATCCGTAGTTTATATGTTGACTGCTAGGAGTCCACACAGCTGCACCCCCATCCTTGTTTCAGGAGGGGCCAAATTTCCACTTCCCTACAATGAGATGACTACATTCAAAAGTACCAGTGAGCAAATGTGGCCGTTTCCAAAAAGATGTGATATGAAGATAAGGACAAACGATAGGTGATGTCTAAAAAACTTCCCCCTCGTCTCTCAAACCAGAGTGGTTGCTGTCCCTGTGTGAGCAGTACACTCATGTGGGAAAAAAATAAAAAATATTGACGCTAAGAATCTACCCCTAGATATTTGGATGTAAGTGATATCAGTAAGGTACAGTTCTTAACATCGTCAAAACTTCGTTGGAGCATTTCTGCCATTCAAGCTCAGTCACAATCCATTTAATTAGGGCTTCTGGCTGCTGTGTGTGTCGGTTCATGGTACTATACACACCTTTCAGAACCATTTCACTCAAATTTGAGGAAGAAGACCTTTCATTATAGTTTGTTCCCTACTAAGATGATAAATATGCAGTAAAACACAGAATTTTTAGGCAAAATTGTGTTCTGATTACTTAAGAGCAATTTGTTTATTCACTTATTGTTTGCTTTATTGATGAGACATTTTTGAAGAGCTAATGGCTAACAGACATTGTATTTTCAGTCAGGTGTAGGGACACTTGCCAAAATGCAATTACTTACTTTTTGGGAGGCAGAGGCAGAGGATTGCAAGTTCGAGGTCTGCCTGGACAAGTTGGTGAGACACTTTCCCCAAATTTAGAAAAAAATGTCAAAAGCTGAGGATACAGTTCAGCAGCAGAACACTTTTGCAGCATCTATGAGGCCCTGGGATCAATCAGTAAGGCAAAAAATGAAAAAGGACAGAGAGAGAGAGACAGAGACAGAGGCAGAGACAGACAGAGAGAGAACAAGAGGGAAGAAAGGGAGGAAGATATACTTTATTGAGATGAATTCCACACTTTAAATTTTCATTTTTGTTTACACATACACAGCAATATAACAACCACCTGCCTAAATATTCATCTGCTACTTGATTTAAGAATATATGTATATATATGTAGGTGTGTGACTTCCTCCTCTAACCAGCTGCAACAAAAATGTTATTCTCTTCTTGTTTTATGTTTTCATGAAATAATCCATAATCCTTGTGCAAGGGAGGTATATTTGAACAAATAGAATAAGTAATTTCCAAAAAAAAAATAATGTTTTACAAATCCTTAATGCCAGTCTGCATCTATTTCAAGGCAGCTATAGAAATTCAGGTATGGCCATATAAACTTGATGTAGACCCTAACTCTCTTAGATTACTTAGCTTTCGTTACTGTGAGGATCCAGAGTAACATAACACACAGTAGGATAAAAAGGGGTGAAACTTTCATTTGTTTACTATTGTGGTGTTCTTTAGAGCCAACAGTATAACACCAACATTTTTCAGGTTTTCCTGGTTGTTCTGGAAATTATATTCTTACTCTCTTAAGCTATTTCTCATTGAATAGAAGCTGGTTAGTACCACAGAAATTTGTAAGCAAATAATTCAGTATATGCATAAAGGGACTAATCCCCCTCGAACCTGTTGCCTCAGCGCCTGCCATGTGAGAGACAGGCCAAGTTTAACTTCGTCGTCTCCCTGCTTTCACCTTGCAAGCAGGATGAGCTGGATTCAGGAGGATTCCAGCAACTTCCTCTATAAAATCCTTCTTTACTTTTCTCTCATTCTTCTTTTCAGGAGAGAAATTAATGAATTCATTAATCTAAAAGAACCTATTGATCCACCTTTACGATGGCTTTTCAGTGAGGAGGGAAAAACCCTTTTATTTCACTGTCACCAAAGAAATGTTTCCCAACATGCTTGCTGGGTAAATCAGCCACTGAGTACTTGGCCAGCTGTGGATCACCACAGCAACACAAGCACCTCATCATGTCCAGACTCTGGACCTCCAGGGCTTGTAGGAGGCATACTGTGTCCCGGGGCCCAAACACACACACAGGGGAGCAGATGATAGAGCTTCGGTGCCATGGCTGTGTTAGAAAAAATGTCTCGAGCCTCATCTTCAAACATATATGCTAAATATTTATATTACTTGAAAGATCCCAGAACCATAATTCAACATAAGTTCTTTGCACCGGAGCAAAGCCCGAAAGCCTCCGAAGTTCACTGGTGGGTGATGGTTTGAGCAGTGAGAGAATGAGCAATGTAAGGTGGATTCCAACAGGCAAGTTGCCTCAGCCATCTGGCAGGAACAGGGAGATTCAGGAATAGAGCAGTTTGGTGACTTGCATGGAAAGGTTTGCAGACAGGAGGAGCTACTTTGCAGTCTGAATGTTTAAAGGAAGAAAGCAAAAAGCTTACAGCATGAAAAGACTGTAGGTTGGGCGGTAAGCATGCTAAATGGTTTGGGAGTGAGCTTTCTGGCTTCCTCACAAATCATGTAAATTCTAAGTATTTTAGAGTGAGTCTGGAAGAAGTAGCGAGCTACTGATAACCAACAAAGAGCTTCTAGTGCCGATAAAGGAGGAGTTAGAGACAAAGCAAGCAAAAAGCCAACAGATCACTACGATACAAGGTCCTACAGCAAATCCAGAGGAGATACAACATATCAGATTTAGGGAAAATACTGGGTTTGCTAATAGAGATCAAACCAAGAGTTCCCAATGTTCAAGTCTACATCCACCCTCTGAACAGCTTGCTGTACTTTTACCTATCTCATTTGTGCTTTTAATTTCTTTGTTTCCTCACCTCAGTGTGACTTTAAGGAGATTGTTCCATTCCTCCCCATCAGTGAGTCTGCCCTGTCCCATTTCTCATCTGGACGTAACCCCGCATTTGAATCACTCCCCTGACAACTCCTTGGTTCCTTTGCTTCCTGCTGTTGCATCTGCCAACCCTAACCTCCACCTGGCCACTGCCACAATCCTTACTACCTCGAATGGATGGAGTGTGCAGACCTGTGTCACCCGCAGTGATACTGCCCAGATGGCTCTTAACATTTACTGAAAACCTTGTTGCAGATTCTTGGTCACTGTTGCGGATTCTGGTCTCTCATTCACCAGATTAACCATTCTTAACTACTAATTCACAAGCTCTCTGTCTCATAATCTCACACCTCATTCCCAGTTAAAAGGCCTCCTCTCATATTTAATAGGGAAATACACACAGTCCACAGAAAATGTGTCCAATTTCACAGTCACCCACCCACACATTCACTGTATCTGCTTTCTGCCTATCTTTTGCTCTGCTCTTTCCAGAAATGGTGTTCTACCCTCCTTTCTGAACGAATCCTGCCATCTTCTCCCACTTCCATGTAGAATTTGTTCAATCATGTCTTCTCTCTCAAACTATATTCTCAGATGTCTTTCTCTCCACTGACATTTAGGTTTATATACCTGAGTGCTTAAGTCTACCAGGCAAAAGCATTCTGCCTTAGCCCTCTCTATTCCTGACTACCACTCAGTCTCTCCCTTTTCAAATAAGCTAATTTGAGCCGGGCGTGGTGGTGCAAGCCTGTAATCCCAGCACTCTGGAGGCTGAGGCAGGAGGATTGTTGCGAGTTCAAGACCGGCCTGGGCTACAAAGTGAGCTCAAGGCCAGCCTGAACTGCATAGTGAGACCCTGTCTCAAACAAACAAACAAACAATAAATAAATATTTTAAAAAATAAAATAAGCTAATTCAAAACAGAATGTTCATGTCCATGGACTTTCATTTCTTACCATTCACTTCAATTTCTAACTCTTGATAGCAACCACCACTATCACGTCACTAAAGTGATTCTTCCAGACGTGGAAGGGCCACACATCCTGGCTTGTCTGAGACACTCCTGGTTTATTCCTGTTGTTATAGCATAATTACAAATTTTTTTTTTCATTTGTACATCTATTTTTTTATCTTTTTTGATTTTGATTTTTTTCCAGTACCAGGAATCGAACTCAGCAACTCACACTCTCCAGGCTGGTGTTGTGCCACTGAGCTAAATCCCCAGCCCCTAATCTATTGTTTTAAATGCTAATTTACATAATCAACTTTTCCACCTACCTTAATCTGTTTCATTATGTTGCAGGGATTGCCTCTGTAACTGTGACTGAGATTCTCTCTTTGAATTGCTTGGATTCGAGGAAATGACCCTCACACTTCACCAGCTGTTCTTCTTTGTTTCTCTTTTAATCTCCAGTTTCTCTACTTCCTCCTTTAGCGAGAGGCCTGCATCATGTTTACCCCTCCAGCGAGCTTCCTGGATGATGCTTGCATGCAAGTAGGGCCATCACTTTTGCTACACAGTCAGCTCTCAGCCGGGCGTGTGCAGCTCACATCCTCCTTCCTGACCTCTAGACCTCTTCGCAAAACTACCTGTGGGAGTTTTCATTTGAATGCCTAAGAACACACTGTAAAAGGGACTTTTCTCAAACTTAACACATAGATTTTCCTCCAGGTCAGTTTCTCTTCCCAAACTGCCCTATCCAGAGAAATGATAGCTTACTTTTTTTGGTAATATTTTTGCTAGTTTTTTAAATGGTTGCTTTAATTTCTGAAGCTTGCCTATGTCAGTTCTGACTACCTTTCTTATTAGTTTTGACTTCGTTTTCTGTAAAATCTTTTGACTGATCTTTCTATCTTTACTTGAGATCCATTTAAGCTATCTGCCACACTGCCTTGAGTTTGACCTTTCTATAGCCTATATTAGCCCTATCTGACTGCCTATAATATTTTATCTGACTTAGTTGCCTATAACATTAGCATTGTGGTCTTAAATTACCTCTATTTTCCTACAAATGATTCAAATTTATCCTTTTCATGGCTGATTAGTACTCTACTATGTACATGTACTACATTTTCACAGTGACTTCAGCATGGCCCTTCATAATGTTATCAAAGTCTGTCTGCCTAATCTTTGTACCAGTATGCTAGTTATAGACAACCAAAATTTCCTGGTGTGAGCTAAGACTTTAATGCTTTTTTTTCAGTACTGAGGATTGAACCCAAGCCCTCACTGAGCTACATATCTAGCCCTATTCTTACTTTTTATTTTGAGACAGGGTCTTCCTAAATTGCTAAGCTCCCCTGGCTGGAATTGAACTTGCAATCCGCCTGCCTCAGCCTTCCAGAGTGGTACAGATATGTGCAGTTACCCCCAGCTCTGCTGCCTTTTAAGTGCTTCTTCCTCTTCTAGAAAAGTTCTCTTAACTACTTACACTTCCAAATTAGTCTGTTGTCCTCAGGATCAGCTCCCTCTGGGAATCATCCAGGGTAGATGAGATGGCCCTCCCTTCACAGCATCTCTTTTCCTTTTGTCACAGAACTCAGCCTCCTGTGGTATAGTTGTGAGGTTGCAGTCTACCTGTACACTTGAACGGTGGAACACTGTGGCATTCATCATGCCTTACATGGGACCCCACAGAGAATAGACACTGCTAAAGTTTGCTACATTAATAACTTATAAGATGATTACTAGCCAACGAAAAATAATTTTAGTGTAACAAGTAAAATTCCTCTGAATATATTTTTTCATATGTCTCACTGCCCAGGCTAAACTTAAATGCATGATCCTCCCACCTCAGCCTCCTAAACTGCTGGGATTACAAGTACATGCCATACACCTGGCTAAATGAAATACTTTTTATTATAAAAAGTTTCTTTTCTTAGAATGGTTCTCAGTTCAGCAGAGATTTAAAAATCATGCAGACATGTGGAAGTTACCTGGTTAAGAGCTGTTTCACGGCTCAGGGCTTCCATTTCATGCCTTTCCATCCTACACTGGTAGCTCAATTTTTCTCTTTTTATTTAAGATTATTAAGCCCCTCTCTGCTGTCTGTTATGGCCATATTAAGGGTGAATACATGCAGTAATTCAAGCCTTCACAAATGCATACCTGCTACTGTATGCTATACAATTGCCAGTTTGCTTGTTAAGACATATGTTTCTCTCTACTAAATTTATGTTTCTAAATACTTATAACTGGATACTATAGTATAAAGTCAGCATTTTCATAATACTATTTGCTACCCTCAAAGGATAAACAAAAAATTTTTATCTTTTCCATATCTGATTTATAAAATGATATATTTTAATTTTTGCTTAAAGAAAAATATTGAAAAGAAAAAAATAAATGAAAGTCTAATAAAAGTGGGAAAAAGAAAAGCTTCTTACTTAGTCCTGTCATCCTAACTGGAAAGTATGAAATGGCCAGTTACTAAGAAGTATAATCATCAAAGAGACAATATACTATAATATTGAAAGCAGGAGTGTCTGGTGATTATTAACAATAACAAAAAAAATTGAAGCATGACATATGACGCATGATTAGGAATTACAGTGAAGGTTTAAAATGAAGAAAATTATTACAGTGAAAGACCCATTACCACTGTTAATTCCCCTCATAATACTTCCCGTTGCCTTGAACACAATTATCCCATAATTCCTGTCACTTTCTGAACAAGTTCTGGTGTCCTCATAAAAAGACACAAATGAAGACTTCCAGAACTGCTTCAGGAAGAAGCACTATGACTGTGTTATAAGAAGACAGTCATCTTCAAATCAGAACAAGAGGCCTCACCAGAGCTCAACCATGCTGGTACCCTAATCTCAGATTTCTGTTATCCAAAACAATGACAAATTTCTCTCCTTTAAGCCATCGAGTACTTTATTATAGTGGTCCAAGTTAACTATGACATTTATGAAAAACCTAACCTAGTTTAACCCTAGTAATTTTTAAATGAAAGTAAAACAAGGGGCTGGGAATTTAGCTCAGCGGCAAAAGCGCCTGCCTGGCAAGCGCAAGGTCATGAGTTCGGTTCCTGGTACCAGAGAAAAAAACAAAACAACAACAACAAAAAACAAACAAACAAACAAAAAAAGAAAGTAAAACAAAAGGATTATTTCTCAATTTATTCTATATTTCTGGTGAAAAGTAATAGAAAACTTTCTCTTACTTCCACAAATTAAGTCCCCAAACTGTCTCCATGAAGAATGCTGCTGATAGATACTTCCCTTCCATAGTTTTCATCCTAATCTCATTCTTTGCACAGCCTCATACAGTGGTATAATCTGAGACACAGGATATTATACCTCATTGAGTCAAATTAAAGACTTGTAAAATACAATAAAAGTATTTTAAAGATACATCCAATATCCCTTGAATATCTTATGGTAAAGTTTTTTCAAGAAATTTGGAAACTTGAAAATGAATTAGAAGTTATAGAAGGCACATTTAAGAACCTCAGTGAGAACAGAACAAAACCTTTTGCCAACGGTGAAACTAAATATAACTTAAACAATGGGTCTTGTTCTTCAAACCACTGCTTTACCGCTTTAGTCTTTGCAGAATCGAATTCTAAGCCGTATAGCACATTCTTCTTTAATTACAAACATCATCTGTTCAGTCTTGAAGGTGTAGTTTGTGTCAGTCAAGACAGCAGCCGTAACCAGGTCAAGGTCACCATTTGTTTTCTGAAGTCTGGTACCATATGGTGAATTCCCAGGAATTCAAGAACACTCCATCTCCACTCAAGGAGGCTAAACAGACCCATTCACCAAGGATCAAAAAAGAAAACAGATCTCTCTCCAAGTGAGG
Organism: Chinchilla lanigera; assembly: GCF_000276665.1. Taxonomy (NCBI): domain Eukaryota; kingdom Metazoa; phylum Chordata; class Mammalia; order Rodentia; family Chinchillidae; genus Chinchilla; species Chinchilla lanigera. Next base: position 4,159,835 of record NW_004955433.1, read on the forward strand.
AAAACATTAGGATTCAGATAGCTTATATCTCTCAAAGCAAGCCATTCTTATATCTGAGATATTATGTGCTTATCATTGTAAACAATAAAATATGTCAATTTAAGTTGATATGAAAGTGAATTTTTACTCAGTTCACTGCCCAGCAGGATTACTATTGATAAGTAAACCCTCAGTGCTGCTAACATTAATGACATCATGATTAAACTATGACTATGAAAACACTTTGAGAATATTAAAAGATATCCAACCAGAAAATAGACCAAAGGAGAGAGAAAGAACAAAAGAAAAGAACAAAAGTCTTCTCCTTTCATCTACAAATTCAATATAATCTCAATAAAAATGCTAGCAATAATGACAGGGAGTGGTGCATACTTGTAATCCCAGAACTCTGGAGGGTGAGGGAAGAGGATTGTTGTGAGTTGAGACCAGCCTGGGCTACAAAGTGAGCTCAAGGTCAGCCTGAACTCCATTGTGAGACCCTTTCTCAAAAAGACA
>NW_004955433.1:4161099-4163498 GCF_000276665.1 Chinchilla lanigera
GAATCTAGAAAGTCTGTGCCAGTGGGAGGAAGGATCTGTGCTAGCATGCTGAGGGATCTACACTGGAGCAAGGAAGCAACACTCAAAGTAAAAATCAGAGGTCCCCCGAAAAGTACCACAGCCATTCTCAGCAACAGTGAGGTCCCAAGCTCCTCAAATAATGAGGAAAGTAGAGTTCTCATCAGGAAAGCCAACACAACAAGGTTCTCCAGGAGACTAAGCAGTGCACCATCTTCACCTCTGGAGCCAGGAAGCAATGCTCAGAGTGAGGAACAGAGCTCCTCAAAAGTGAACAGAAGTCATTCTCAGTGCCAGCAAGGGCCTGAGCTCCTCAGAGGATGATAACAGCCAAGTTCATCTGGAAAGCAAGAATGACAAGTTCCTCCAAGAAAACCAAGAGCTTCTTACAGATTCTCTCCACTTCTGACAGGCTCCCAATGGCTTCTACCAGCTCCCAAGAGCCTCCCTTCTTCTTTTCCTGTTCTGCCTCTTATGCTGCTGGCAACAATTCTCAGGTGTACCTCCCACCCCCAGCACCACACTGATTCAGTTCAGCTGGGTATTATAAATTGACCACCAGCTGTCAATCCACCACATTTCTCTATGAAAATTAATGTCAAAACACTGAAAAGATAAGCCAAAAAATGGGAGAAAATTTGCAAGTGAATATCTGATAAGGACCATTATCCAAAATATATATATAAAAACTCAAAAACCTAATGCTAAGAAAACAAATAACTTTTTTAAAAAGACTAGGCCAAAGAATGTAGCAGATACCTCACCAAATAAGATGGCAGATAAACATTTCAAAGGGTCCTCTATGAGTTGTCATTAGAAAAATGTAAATTTAAAAATAGTAAAATATTCCTACAAACCTACTAAAATTAAAAAAATCTCATTGTGGGACACATCAGACCTCTGAGGAAAGCTAGATGCACTCTGTGCTGCTGGGAGAGGTTAGACTGTGTCCTCTGCCTTTTGCCACCATCACAGGCTGTGTGTGATCTCCCAGGAAAGAAAAATCCACTCTATGGGCTGCTGGGAGAGGCTGGACTTCACACCTCGCCTGCTGCCACCATCGCAGGATACACCTGACCCTCAGAAAAGCCAGAACTAGTCTGACCCTGGGGAACACAGGGATCTTCACTGAGCTGCCTAGGAAGGGTGATGCTCGGGGCTCCACCTCCTGCATTGAAAATGACAAGACAAAAGAGCAAAATGAAATCTCAGAACTCTGCCCTGCTCAGAACAGGTCCAGAAGATATCGACATAGGAAAACTCAAAAGTTATACACCTGAAGTTCTTGAAATGATAGTAACCGAAGTAAAGAAACAACTCTATCAAGCTAGAGAAGCAATCAGATCAGAAATAATCTCTGAGTAAAGAAGTAAAAGAAGTAAGAGAAGACATGATAATAATAATGAAAGAAATGCTCAGCCCATCCAAAAAAGGCATCAATAAGAAAATAGAGGAGGATAGAAAACTCATGGAAACCTTGAATGAACAATACAGGAGAGAACTAGAATGCATGAAACAGATTCAAACAGACATCCAGGAAATTAAAAATTCCATCGAAAGCTGGCAAAACTGCTTGAATGAAGCTGAAGATAGATTTTCAGACCTTGAAGACAGCAATGCAACTAACAAATGTGAAAGGAAGGGTCTCTTAAAAATAGCAAGGAACTAGGAAATAGCAATTCAACAGCTGCAAGATGAAGCAAAGAAACACACTATAAGACTAATGGGTGCCAATAACACATATGACATAAAAAGACTATTTGCAGAAGTAATAACAGAAAATTTCCCAAGAATGGAAAACGAATCTGAAATACATATAAGTAAGGCATATGGAACTCCAGTTAGCCATAACCAATATAAATTTACACCCAGACATATAATCAAAATCCCAGAAATTCAGCAAGAGAACAGAATATTAAAAGCTGTTAGAGAAAAGAAACTGATCACCTATAAAGGAAAGCCCATCAGAATCACGGCAGACTTCTCATCACAAACCATCAAGTAAAGAAGAGCTTAGAGTAAAGATTTCAGATACTGAAAGAAAATAATTTCCAACCCAGATTGATGTACTCTGCAAAACTATCATTGAAAATCAATGGAGAAGTAAAATATTTCTACAAAAAAAGTACAACTGAAGAAATTTATGAGAACTAAATGAACCCTACAAAGAGTACTAAAAGATATTCTAGAAAGAGATAAAAATAGTGACAATTTCCACAACAACAATAGAAACAACCAAGTAGAGTAAGCAATTAAACAGAGGGAAAAAGTAGGGAACCACTAGCAGGAAAATAACATGAGAACAATAAGCCAATACAGATCAGCTATAACTATTAATGTAAATGGCCTCACTTCACCAATCAAAGAAGCAGATGGGCAGA
>NW_004955433.1:4163792-4165468 GCF_000276665.1 Chinchilla lanigera
AGCAGGGTAGTTATTCTGTTTGCAGACAATGTTAACTTCAAACCAAGAGGGATCAAAAGAGATAAAGAAGGTCACTACATACTTCTTAGGGGAAAAAGTCAAGAGGGAGAGATAACAGTCATAAATATGTATGCACCAAATATGCGAGACTCCACCTATATAAGACAAATCTTAATAGACATGAAAAACCAAATAACTACTAACACAATTGTAATGGGGGACCTTAACACCCCATTGGCACAAAGTGATAAATCAACTAGACAAAAACTCAGCAAAGACATAACAGACCTGAGCCAAACTTGTGAACAAATGGATTTAGTAGATGTTTAGTGTTCCACCCAAAAACATCAGAATACACATTCTCAGCTGCACATGAGAAGGTCTCTAAAAGAGACCATGTATTAGCCTATAGAACATCCTTAAGTAAATGCAAAGGAATTGAAATTATCCCATGCATATTATCTGGCCATAATGCAATCAAATGGGAAATTAATTACAAAAGGAACCACAAAAACTCCATAAGCACATGGAAATTAAATAACAGCCTCCTGAATAACCAAGAGGTAACAGGTAAATTAAAGAAGAAATTAAACAATACCTACAATCAAACAAAAATCTACATACAACTTATTGGAATCTCTTGGATACAATGAAAGCAGTCCTCAGAGGGAAATTTATAGTGGTAAACAAACACATCAGGAAAACAGAATGAGAACAAATAAAGAGCCTATGCTGCACCCTAACCTTCTAGAAAAAGAACAGCAATTCAAATACAAACCCCAAAGGGGGAGGAAATTGTAAAGATCAGGCAGAAATTAACACAATAGAGATGAAGAAACCAATATAAAGAACTAATGAACCAAAGAGTTGATTCTTTGAAAGAACAAATAAAATTGATAAACCCCTAGCCACCCTTATCAAAAAAGAAAAGAAAAAAACTCAAATTCATGTAATAAGGAATGCAAAGGGTGAAATTAGTACAGATCCTACAGAAATTAAGAAGGTGATCAAAACCTACTTCGAAAATCTTTACTTTCATACGATGTAAAACACAGAAGAAATGGACAGATTCCTAGATATGTATGTATTACCATAGCTGAATCAAGATATAAAAATTCTGAATAACCCTATATCAGTTAATGACATTGAAAATGTGATTTTAAAAAACTTACCAACAAAGAAAAGCCCAAGTCCTGATGGATTCACAGAATTCTACAAGAAATTTAGAGAAGATTTAATGCCAATACTATTCAAAACCTTCAATGAAATTGAAAAGGAAGCAGTTCTCCCTAACCCTTTTCTGGAGGCAAGTATTATGTTGATACCAAAGCCAGAGAAAATCCCAACACAAAAACAGAACTACAGGCCAATCTCCCTAATGAACATAGAGGCAAAAATACTCAATAAAATGTTAGCAACCAAAATGCAGGAAATCATCAAGAAGATTATATACCATGACCAAGGGGGATTCACCCAGGTATGCAGGAATGATTCAATATATGCAAATCAATAAGTGTAATAACCCATATCAACATAGCCAAAGACAAAAACATATGATCATCTCAATAGATGCAGAAAAAGCTTTGGACAAAGTCCAAAACACATTCATGACAAAAAACCTACAGAAATTGGAATAGATGGTCTTTATCCTCACCTGATCAAAGCCATCTATGACA
>NW_004955433.1:4167615-4168520 GCF_000276665.1 Chinchilla lanigera
AACCATGGTTAATTTCCTACAACTTTGTATTGTTTGTATTGGTCTTATGCTATTTTGTAAATGGGATGTCTGTTTGTCAATAAAAAAAATGGTTGTCCACTGTCACCACTCCTACTCAACATAGTTTTGGATACACAAGCCATAGCAATTAGACAAGAGATGGAATTAAAAAGAATAAGGATAGGAAAGGAAGAAGTGAAATTAGCATTATTTGTAGATGACATGATACTCTACATAGGAGACCCCAAAAACTTCTCCAAAAACCTCCTGGACTCAATAAACAAATTCAGTAGTGTAGCTGGATGCAAAGTTCATGCTCAAAAATCAATAACATTCCTGTACACAATCAACAAACACACTGAGAGAAAAATTAGGGAAACCATACCTTTCAAAATAGCATGCAAAATATTGAATACCTAGGAATCAATCTAATAAAAGAAGTAAAATATCTATACAGTGGAAATTACAGTACACTGAAAAAAGAGATCAAAAAAAATTTTCAGAAAATGCAAAGATATTTCTTGGTCATGGATAGGAAGAACCAACATTGTGAAAATGGCCATACTCCGAAAATTATTGTACAGATTCAGTGCAATTCTGATCAAAATACCATTAATGTACCTAGAGAAAACATTCCTAAAATTCATCTAGAACCAGAAGAGCCACAGAATAACAAAAGCAATCATGGGCAATAAAGGCAAGGCAGGAGGTATCACAATTCCTGACTTGAAATTATACTACAAAGCAACTGTGATAAAATAAGCATGGTATTGGCAACAAAAAAAGGACTGAGGATCAGTGGAACTGACTGGAAGATGCAGCCTCAACCACAAACACACTCAGCCACCTTATCTTTAAAAGGGCTAAACATGTTCACTGGAAGGAAGATAACCTCTTTAATAAAT
>NW_004955433.1:4169159-4175373 GCF_000276665.1 Chinchilla lanigera
AAAAAGGAACTCCACCGTTAGTGGGAATGTAGACTGGTTCAACCACTGTGGAAATCATTCTGGAGATTCCTCAGTAAACGAGGCTTAGAGGTCCCATTTAATCCAGCTATTTCCCTTTTGGGTATTTTTCCAAAAGAAGTGAAAACATCATACCACAGTGACATGCATTCAATCTGTTTATAGCATCACAATTTGCAATAGCTAAATCATAGAAACAACCCAAATGCCCATCAACTGAGGAATGGATAAGAAAGATGTGGGGTTTTTTTTTATAATGGAATATTAATCTGCTATAAAGAAAGATAAACTCGAGGCTTTTATAGGTAAATGGATGCAACTAGTGACCATACTCATAAGTGGAATAAATCAGACTTACATGTATAAACATCACATTGCCTTCCTAGAGTAAAAACCTGAAAGGGTAAATAAAATCTGAAAGATACAATAGATATTGTGAAATGTAAAGAAACTGCTCAAAAGGAAAGAACAACTGTGATGAGGGAAAAGAGAAAAGAATGAAAGAAAGAAGGGAAAAATTATGTGTATGTATGTACACAATATAGCTAAGTTAACTGTACTACTAATTTCTATTGGTTTATTGAAAGGAACAGTTATTGTGCAGTTATTTGATGAGTCACCTTGTTTGAAATTCTGTATTGTTTTCATTGTTTCTGTGTTGTTTTGTTTATGTCTTTGTATTTATAAATTTGCTTTGGTTCTCTTATCTTTAAAATAAAAAAAAAGATGTAAAAAATCACAAGCACTGACAATATCTAAGGTTCCCAAAGATGTAGAGTTCCAGGAGCTCTCATTCACTGCAAGTGGGAATGCAAAGAGAAGACACTTGGGAAGACACTTTGGCAGTTTCTCACAAACCTAAATATACTCTTACTATATGATTCATCAGTCATTCTGTTTGCCATCTACCCAAAAAAATTGAAAGTTTATGTCTACACAAGACTCTGAATACAGATGTCTGTAACAACTTTAATCTTAACTAGCAAAACTTGCAAGCAATCAACATATTCTTTGGTCACTGAATGGATAAACTGTGTTCTATACAACCAAAGAAATATTATTTGGTGTTTAAAAAATAAATGAACTATTAATCATGAACAAATATGAAAAAATTTAAATCCATGTTACCAAGTGAAAGAAGCCATGCTGAAAGGTATATATTATATAGTTCCAAATATATGGTATGACATTCTGAAAAAGACAAAACTACATAAACAGTATAAAGATCAGTGTTGTCAGGCTGGGTGGGGGACAGAAGCAAGAAGATTTTTAGGGCAGTGACAAGACTATATAGATAATATACGATATATAATTATGGGTACATACCAATATACATTTGCTGAAGCTGATAGAATGTATGAGACCAAGAATGAACCATATGTGAACTATGGATTTTGGAAGATTATGATGTATCAGTGAAAGTTCATCAATTGTAACAAATGTGCCACATCAGGGTTGAATGTTAACAGTGAAGACAACTATGCATTTGTTGGATCAGGAGGTATGTGGAAAAGTCTCTATAGCTTTATAAAATGTTTTTTAAATTAGTAAATATTCAAACTGATGATATTTTAGAAAATGGTGTCTATATGAGTGAGTGATCAGAAGAATACTGTAAACTGACCATTACCTTTCCATGACTCACGATAAAAAAGGTAGAAGGAGTAAAACTAGTAATCTACAAGCTAAAATTTTTACCTGTATGATATCAAGAAAAACATGACTGCTCATTTTAAACTGTTTGTTTGTTTGCTTGATTGTGGTACTAGAGATTAAAATCAGAACCTGGAATATGCTGGGCAAATGTTCTATGCTGACCTGCATCCCTGACACTCACTTGAGATTTTTTTTCTTTTGAAGAGAAAAAAAACAGTAACAATATAAGAACAATGAAGACAGAAACAAAACAATATCAAAACAATAAAAACAATACAGAATTTCAAAACAAAATGATAGGAATTAACAATGGTTTTTATATTACATATTGTTATCTTCAGTGAAGTCGCTCAGATTACCAGAAGTATGAACACAAGATTGAACAAACAATTAAAGACAATTACAGTTAAAACATATTAGAAAGAACACAAAGCTTCACCAAACAAGATGGTAGGAATTCAGCAATGGTGGTTATATTGCATATTGTTGTGTTTAAATTAATTGTTCCGATTACCAGATATAAGCATGCAAAATTGGTCAAGAGGAAAAAAAAATCGAAGCATTAACTATTTCTTTCAAAAACCAGTAGACATCACCAATACACTTATTGCAGCTATCCTTGTATCTACATATATATTTTTTTCCTTTTTTTAATTTTAAAGAGAAAATATCAAAAACAAAATAACAAAAACAAAGGCATAAACAAAACAACATAAAAACAATAAAAATCATACAGGATTTCAAAACAAGGTGAGAGGAAACCAACAATGATAGTCACATTACGTACTTATCTTCAGAGTAGTTACTCAGATAACCAGATATAGACATGCAAGATCGATCAAACAATTACACATTAACTTTTTAAACACATATATATTGATTTATGGTTTTGTAAGTTAAGGGATGGCAAGGTAAATTTGTCAAAAGAAATAAATGAATTACTTTCATTAAATAGTCCAAAGGCAATGCCATAGTAAACCACACTTAATGCTCTGAAGTCCCACATAAAATGCCAATCATAAAGGAATATTGGGTCTCTAATGAGCTGTGGTATGAGGATACTGGGCTCACATACTTCTCTATTTCAGAAATCCAACCTAACATCCAGCAAGCATTTACTGAATATATGAATGAATAAATCCATTGTGATGGTTCATTGTTTCAGCCAAGAGTAACAACATTAAGATGTAATTTCAACATTGCAACTCCAGGAGGCTAGATTTAGGATGAAGATGAGGATGCCATGATCTTAACAATGCCAGACCAAGGGAGGTGGGAAGTGGAACTCTGGCCTTGCTCACCTCTGAAAGACAGTGGGCTTAATGTCAAAGGAAACTGAAGGATTACCGGCATTCTCAGATCTGTAAAAGATTTCTTATTCCCATTTATAAATTCATTGGCACTTGCGACTAACAGTTTGCTATAAAGCAAAATTCAGCAGAAGCCAGGTCCATCTTGAACTCTATCCAAAGGGGTTTAATCACCTAATCACCAAAAAAAATCTTGTTATAAAAATGGATTTACCCAAAAGGCAGCCAGATGGCCTCATTCCAATGTATTACAGAGGATAAAAAGAAAAAGAAACGCGGTACCTCTCCTACCCCCAAGATGTTTGTAGCGCTGCTTAAAGGAGTCAAAACGCAGGTATTAGGAAAGGAGATGAGCTGCACTGCCCACGTCTCAGCGACTGAACAGAACACTGATGTCTTGACAGGTTCAAAGGGAAGAGAGTTCCCCCAGACCAAGGCCATTGTTTCCAGAAACTGTGGGTGCTGCCTGCCTTTATAAGCAACTGTATCTTAGGAACGGAAGTTTTAATTGGCTGAAACCCACTGTGTGAAACTTAGAATGGAAATTGGGTTCTCCACCTCCGCAGCACCTTTATTTTGGGCTTTAAAGCTTTGGAAGGACAGCAGGGAATATAAAAGGGCTACTTCTTGTTGTCACCTGTATTATTCATTTATGTGCAAAAAAACCACCAAAAACAAAAAACAAAACAAAAAAATCCACCCTTCCGACTCTGAGGAAGTTGCATGAAATGTAAGACAACAAATGCCATAGGGCAGAGAAGTACATCTGGTGGCTTATAAGGAAAACAGACCTTTTCATGTGTTCTGTAATGAAGGAAGCAGTTGTGATCTCTCTGCAAGTTTGTCACCTGTGAGAACTTTTGTAGCCTCTTGTAGGGCTTCATTCACTTCTACACAGTGATCCCTTTGAGAGCAGGTAAACCTTATTGATCCCCAAAGCCAACACAGTGCCTGGCACAGGGAAAGCTCAAAGTAAGTATTTACAAAAAGAAGAAGATGAATAAAAGAAGTAATAAGCCTGTCCTAGTTGTACTGTTATATGTGTTTCAAACTCAAAATACATAGGCACAACATACTGTTTTATATATGTATATATATATGTTTCCATATTATTTCAGTCACAGTATATTCATGCTGTCTGCCTCTTTCTTGATTTCCAACTCACTTTTGGGTTCCCTTCATGTATATTTGTCCCCAAAAATGCAATCTATTTTATACTTAGCTTAAGTAAAATTTACTTTGGTAAATTATATACTGTAATGGATTCCAAAGACATATTAAAAACTCCTTTCCCTGAAGCAACTTCTGAACACTATCCTGTTGTACTTGATAAGCCCCTTGTTTGAAATATCAAGGTCAGAATGAAGAAGGAGCTGAATTTAAAGGATTTCCAAATGAATTGAGCAGTAATGTTATAGACTGGAAAGGAATTCAATGTAAACACTAAGTTTAGATGATACCACACAGACACTGGTTCCTGGGTATGTACACAGGAGAACTGTGGGGGTAATGGTCCCCTAATGCTTGGGGATCTATTGATTGGTTCACACGAGCACAGTGCAGGTCTTACAAGAAGGGAAACAAGAGTTTACTGTGGAGTGCCCCTCAGAGACACTTCACTCCAAACTACTGTGTTCCCAAACAATTGTGGTTGAGATTTCACAATGTGGAGATTCCAATTTGTATAAACAATAATTACTCTGGAGTAAATATTATTTTAAGTAGTTATTTCCTAATGACAAAATTCTAAGCTGGGGAGGAGGAGACATAGAGTTTCAGATTCAGACATCAGCACCAATTTCCAACTACACAATCCTGGGCACATCAGCACCTTAGAGTTTTGAAGTATTTTATTTTTAAAGATTTTATGTCTTACCTCCCAAGGTCATTGTCAGGATTAAATTCAGTACTGCATGTAAAGGCTTCCTGGAGCTGATGGCACAAGACCAGGACTTGAGGAAAAGAGAGAAAGGAGCAAAGAGTGGGCAGAAGATGACCCTTAGTTCAATGATGTTTAAGAATCCTATCGCTATTAGAACTTTTCAGTTCAAACCTTGACACTTGTGTTAGTCAGCTTTCTGTTACTATAGAGATGTCAAGAAAATAAATCTGTATGAGAAGAAGTACATTTTGGCTCTCAGTTTTGGTGGTTAGTCTATGGCAGGTTGGCCTTATTGCCTTTGCACTTGTGGCAAGGCAACACATCATAGTGGGAGTGTGCCGTAGAATAAAACCACTCACTTCCTGGCAGCAAGCGAGTGAAGGGGATGAGCAGAGAGCACCTGCCACAGAAGCCCCTGTAAAGAACTCCTACAAAGACCTAAAGACCTTCTGCTAGACCTTAGCTCTTAAAGGTTACATGACCTCCCAACAGCACCATCCAGGGACTAACCTTTCAATATACAGTCTTTGGGGGACAGTCAGGATCCAAACTATAGCAATGGTCTTACAGGGTGCATAAATTGAGACAAGCTACCTTGCCTCTTTCAGTAATAACACATACAACATGGCTTATTGTACAATGTTTTCATAAAAAGTAATACGTTAGTGTTTGAACTAAAAACAATTGAAATTTTAGCTGAAGAAAAGCTACATGCATGAACACTTTAGAGGACAGTAGATTGACAGAAAATAAAGCTTTGCAGGAAAATAGGGAGATGTGAAAAGGCTTTAAAAAGCAACATAAATGTGTGTCAAGAAGAAAGTACTTCTCGTACTTATTGAGGTCTGTGCAGGGTTAATCATAACTTGCCTATTTCTCTCTTAAAAGGTTGTTATTCTTTTTATCTAGTGCCTTGGTCTCACTGATATTAATTTGTTTAATTTGATTATGAAATTAAAGCCAGTCTGTAACACTGGACTTCTGCACAAATTTAACATTAACAAGTGAAAGCATAAAATAATTGCCTCCCCACCCTTCCCAGAGAGACTACCGCTGAATCACCCTTTCCTCCAGCAGATGAGGCCTGCCCTGTGGCCTGGAGGTTAGCACTCTGGGGCTGCAACAGAAAACAACAGAAATAAGCTCCAAAACTGAAGAGTCTCCACCCTTCTAATGGACTTCAAACTTTAGTAGATAGCTTCTACTAACAGAGTACTGATGCCTCATCACAGAATTCAGGTTATGTGCTGCTTAAGCTCAGAATCTCCAGGGAGGTCTTGGGAAATAAAAAAAGGTGCTATGAAGCCACTGGCCCAGAGTAAAATACTGTTGTCAGTGAGTCTTACCC
>NW_004955433.1:4178007-4180668 GCF_000276665.1 Chinchilla lanigera
AAAAAAAAAAAACAAAAACAAAACACAACTTGATATCTATTCTATGTTGATGGACATTTGATTATTTGCAGTTATTTGTTATTAAAAGTAAATATTAAAAAGTAAAGATACTATGAGCATTTGTGCATAAGTTTTTAGTGGATATATTTTTGCATATATTTTGGATAATATCAGAAGTGTAATTGCTACTATTGAGGGTTGGTGTACGTTTGTATTTAGTAGGATCTAATAAACTGGTTTTCAAAGTTGTTGGGCTTTTTATAATTCCACTTGAAATCTGAGAGTTGATTTACTCCAAGCCATCACAAATTGTCGCTGTTGCCAGTCTTTATTATTATTATTCTTATGGTAAGAAAATTTAATATGAGGCCAACCCCATTAACAAACTTCAGTGTGCAATACCATATCATTTACTACAGGAACCATGTTGTACATCAAATCTGTGGAACTTATTCATTTTGTTGAACTGAAGCAACAGACCCATTGATCAGCAACTCTCCACTGCTTATTCCCCCAACCCCAGCCCCTGATAACCACCACTCCACTCTGACTTTATGAACTTGACTATTTCAGATACTTCACCTAAGCCAGTCATCTTTATTTTACAATTCTACCAAGAATCTGTGTTACTTCTTTCTTATTTAAATTATACCTTCCTGATGACTAATAATGTTCAGCAACTTCTTATGTGCTTGTTAGCTATTTACACATTTTTTTGTGAAGTGTCTAATTGACTACATTTATGAATTATCTTTTTATTATTTAGTTGTAATATTTTCCATATATTCTATGTACAAGTCTTTTGTCAGCATAAGGCATTGTGAATATTTTCTCCTAGTTTGTACATTAGTTTTATTTTTGAGAGATTTTATGGCTTTTAATGATTTAAAATCATTATATAATATTTTATATATTATAAGTGTATTATATTATGTTCTTTTATAAATTATGATATATACAGTATTAACTAATTATTGTATTATATTAAGTGAACAATTAATATAAACTTGCAGATCATAAGGATATTTTCCTATATTTACTTCTTTAAGCTTCCTAATTTTAGATTTTACATTGAGATCTATATTTATCTTCAATTCATTTTTTTATGTATGCTGTGACACGAGTCCAAGTTATTCCAAAACTTTTATTGAAAAACTGTCCTTTTCCCTGACTTGATTTTGTATTTGTGTGTTCCCTAAACTGGGAGCTCCTCAGTGGCCATTGTTATGATTGGTGCATTTGTTGTATTCTTAAACCCTGGCATAGCATCTCTCACATGAAAACTTAGCAATGAACACTGAATCAATAAGTTTCCTGGAAGCTGAAAAAAAGCTTGGGTTATACTTAAGATGTCTCCATTGTTTTGTGTTTTTCTTTTTCCCTCTAAATAAAATTGAAATACATTTCCGGGCTCTGTGTTGCATAGCTCATCCTTCTCCTTCAGCTTATTTTACAAAATTCCTTTTGTAAACATAACTGTGTCCCACCATTTATATATCAGAGACTCAGTCCTCAATGGGACTATATTTAGAAATAAGGTTTTAGAAGGTCATTTAGAACAAATGGGGCCATAGCATTGAGCCCCGGTCCAATCAGATTGGTAACCTTATAAACAGAGGAAGACAGGCAGATTCTCTTTTTCTCTCTCTAGAGACAAACTCCAAGGAAATGCCATGAGGAGACTAAGAGAGAAGTCTTCAGTCTGCAACCCAGAAGACCATTTCCACTAGAATTAGACCATGATGGCACTCCGTTCTCAGAGTTCCAGCCTGCAGTACTGTGAGAAAATGAATTTCTGTTGCTAAGCCTGAGCAGCCGTAGGGCGCTCCCTACCCTACATGCTACACCTCCCTACATGACTTCCTTCTCCTGGCTCATCAGATCCCTTCCAGCCTGTCCCTGTGATCACAACTCCCTTGCATTCTTCCCATTCTGCAAGTCTTATCATTGAGACCTCAATTTCCACATCAACTCCTCTGAGAACTTATTGAAATGAACTCAACTGCTCTCTATCACAACACTTACACTTTTCATAGCACTTTTCACCATCTGTAGTTCTTTGCCTTTTTACTTCATATTTCTTGATTTATTTGTTACTTTTTGCAAACACATGCACACAGTCAGCCTCTTCTGAACCAAAAGCCATGTATTCTCCAGACTACTGCTGGTACCTAGTATGTCTGCTTTATTAATGGGGTTCAACAAGTGTTTTTGAATGCATTAATAAATGGTAAGTTAATGAAGATTCTGTGACCTAATAATATCTTTAATTTAAGAATCCACCCTGTTGGTAGACTTTATGGTCAATGTGACATTTAGATGAAAGATTAGTAAATAGCATAAGAATTGAGATAATGAAAAAAATAGAAATGGCAGATACTAATCTGCCAGCCATGGCCATATGATCCTAAATAAATCACTTAGTATCCTGTCTTTCACATCCCTAAAATGAGTATAATAATATTTACCCAGCCTACTTCAAAAGTGGTACTAAAATAAGTAGTGTTCATAGTATTCTATATGTTAGTTGCAAAATGTCATATGAATATGGACATTACTTCCTTATAGATACCAGACAATTATAGAGTGGTAATGATTTAAAATATAGGGGCTGGGGATTTAGCTCAGTGGCAAAAGCGCCTGCCTGGCAAGCGCAAGGTC
>NW_004955433.1:4180768-4203468 GCF_000276665.1 Chinchilla lanigera
TATATATATAGTCTCTGGCACTGAGAACTGTGTGGTCTCACGCGGTAAGCTCTAGCCACATATTTACATTTACATTTAAATTAATCAACATTTTCATTCCTCACTAGCCACTTCTCATTCTAGCCACTTTTCCAGCACTCAGTAGCTACGTGTTTCGGTTACTGGCTGCATTGAGAGTTCGAAGAAGTTTCCCTTGTTGCCTGGCTTGAGCTGAGTGTGAGGGATGGTGAGGCTGGTAAGTGGTGCAGGAGCAGGTGGCTGTACTAGCTTGGGGGAGGGGATCACGCTGGAGGCAAACATTCAAACTCTTCAGCACATGGCTGGTATTGTAAGAGTACCCAGGAAGAACGTGGCATAAGTTGTTTAATAGACTCTCTCTATGCTTTCTGATCAGATAGAGAGAGAGAGAGAGAGACACACACACAGAGAGAGAGAGAGAGAGAGAGAAAGAGAGAGAAAGAGAGAGAAAGGGAAAATGCCAGGAAAAGAGACACCAAGATAGGGGTTAGTGCATTTGGCGTTAATGGCCTTTATTTATACAACAAACAAACAATTTTCTAGGAACTGATGCTGATGGAGAAAAGGGTACACAGATATATGCTACATGGTCACTACCTACCTATGATTAAGGAAGAGAAGAAAATAAGCAAAATGGCATTTCACATACAAGACCAGTGAACAGGTGCATAATTGTAGCAAAGATTTTAAGGAGTTTTGCACTTTGAGATCAGGGAAGTGTCTAAAGGTGGAGTTCCAAAGGAAATGAACTGAAAAGCAAGCAAGGTTTAGGTAAATGTGAGTGTTTTTAAATGCAAGTAATAGAAAAAGGAAGGAAAAAAGTGCAGGTTAATAAAACTATGAATATTCTAGCCAAATGGAGACACAAGGCATAGATGGGAGAAACCTAGAAAATATTGGCATGGCATATGATGGCTAAAAGGATGCAATCCCAATCCCTGCACCTGCCAAATAGCTAGAAATCTCAGCGTGGTATAGCACATCCTCTGATAAACACATCACAGGTGTTTGAAAGCATAAAAGAGGGAAAAGTTAGCCAGCATTTGGGGGCAATGAAGGCTGCATTTAGGAGGTGATCTGAAGGGTGATATTGAAAGGATGTATAGTGGTTTGCCAGGCAGATGGTGAGAGCATAATATTTAAGCAAGTATAAAACATTTGCAAAGACTTACCTTTAAGAAGCCAATTGCATTGGAGTACAGCACCTCTTTTCATTCGGAGCTTCCAGTTTAAGGCGGGAAACTGTGTTGGAGTGGAAAAAGAGAACCAGTTCATGAAAGCCATTGTAATCCATTTTCAATTTTTGAGACTCAGAAAACATCTACAGATGTTTATGAAGGACAAGATTCAACCAGGTTTCATTCAGGTCTCCATTTCTCCATCCCTTCCCCTACTGCAGTGGGGAGCAGAGTGAAAGAAGAAGAGTAGGAGGCCAGCTAGCAGACTGCCCTGTGTATGTGGATGAGAGGTGATGAGCATTATTATGAGACAAAGAAGAGAAAAATCAAGTCAAGGGTTGTTTAATTAAGTGACAGGCTTCAGTTACTGGCTGCACTGAGAGTTTGAAGAAGTTTCCCTTGTTGCCTGGCTTGAGCTGAGTGTTTTAAGGGTGGTGAGACTGATAAGTGGTGCAGGAGCAGGTGGCTGTACTAGCTTGGGGGTGGGGATCACACTGGAGGCAAACATTCAAACTCTTTAGCACAAGGCTGGCATTGTAAGAGTACCCAGGAAGAACGTGGCACAAGTCGTTTTATAGATTCTTTCTATGCTTTCTAATCAGATTAGCTTTTTAAAGATGGGTCAACTGAAGTTTGTGACATGGGTGTGATGGCCATGCCACAGCTTGAGGTACTTGTCTTCATTTCTTGTCATCAAGGCTGACATCTAGAAAGAAATCTGAAATAACCTTACTCATGGGTACCTCAAGACGCCTGCCTCAATCTTTTTAAAAAAGTTTTTATTTTTTATCAGTGCTGGGAATCGAACTGAGGACCTCGCTCTTGCCAGGCAGGTGCTTGTGCCCCTGAGCTATATCCCCAGCCCACCTGCCTCAATCTTAATGCTTCCAGTTGTTTAATTTCTCTATGATATTCCTAGAGATCTGCTGATGTTTCAGTGCTGAAGGATCTAGATGCTCATAACCAAGCTTACAATTGAGAAGAGGTGGCAATATGAAATACCTACTTTATAAATATGCTTAGAAAATACTGTTTTGTGGGATTGAAAGTATTTCCATGTGTGAAAGAATATGTTTTATTTAGGGTCTTTTTTGGTCATGCTTCAATAAAGATTAAGAATCCAGACTGTCATTTTTGGGTGAATTCAAAGTAGTGTTTGAGTAGGTAAAAAATTTTTAAAAATTCTGTAGTAGAAATATTAATGTCTCTAAGATTATGAGGTACTTTTTTCTTGTTTATATTTTTTGTGCTTTCAAAAATTTGGGGCATTATTTTATAACAGAAAAAGATAAACATTGACAGAGTGATTTTTTTATTTTAAAGAGAATTTAAAAAACGATAACAAAATAACAACAAAATAGACAAAAACAAAACACAGCAAAAACAATAAAAAAGATACAGGGTTTCAAAACAGAATGACAGGAATTAACAGTGGTTGTTAAATTACGTATTATTATCTTCAGCGAAGTTGCTCAGATTACCATATGTAAGAATGCAAGATTGATCGAACCATTAAAGATAATAAAAAATGATAAAAAAAACATTAGAAACAATACAGAGCTTCACTAAACAAGATGGTAGGAATTCACCAATGGTTGCTATATTGCATATTGTTGTCTTCAAATTAGTTGTTCAGGTTACCAGATAGAAGCATGAAAAATTGGAGGAAAAATTAAGCATTAACTGTTCCTTTCAATAAATCATTAGACATCAGCAGTACAATTATACCATATATATATATTCCTTTCCTTCTGTCTTTCCTCTTCTCCTTTCTTTCATCTCAGTTGTTCCTTCCCTCTGAGCAATCTCCTTCCCTCAGCTATAAAAAAAAGATAAACTTGAGGTTTTCATAGGTAAATGGATGCAACTAGAGACTACACTCATAAATGAAATAAATCAGACCCACATGTGTAAACATCGTGCAGTCTCCTTGGTGTAAGAACCTGAAAGAGTAAATAAAACCCAAAGGTGCAGTGGATGTCGGCAGAGCAATTTGACTATCAAATTTCATTACATTTGTAGAAAACATTGTTGCCATCAGTATTGCTTTTAGTACCTTGAATTGTATTACCCAACATTCATTTGAATGTTCAGAGAACTCAATTTAATTTTATTGTAAGCAAAGCTTAGTCCAGTTACAGGTGGTTTAATAGTGAACAAGCCTTTCAACACCTTGGTTCTGTATCCACCATAACACTGTAGTATTAAGAATGGCCTCTAGAGTTCAGGTAAAGCTAAGAGAATGTATGATGTGGCAGTCTGCCAGTTAGCATCAGAAACAACATTAAAACTAGTCCTTTACAGGGGCTGGGGATTTAGCTCAGCGGCAAAAGCGCCTGCCTGACAAGCGCAAGGTCGTGAGTTCGGTTCCCGGTACCGGAGAAAAACCAAAAAAAAAAAAAAAAAAAAACTAGTCCTTTACAAAAAAGGGCTAGAGAAAATTACCATAATCTTATATACTTTAATGAATTGACTCAATTGGCATCCCTCTTCTCACACTCAGTATAACTGGCAAATCAATAGGATCAACAGTAATTAAATCTGCTGGCAATACAAAATAAATCGGTCCAAAAAATTGTATACAATTAGTTTTCTAAAATATCAAAAATGATGAAAAGAATAAGAACTTTGTCTGAATGTGTAATATGTGCTCTGTAAAGGTAAGTTTAAAATAAATTTTGAGGACTTTTTTTTTTCTCTCCCCAGTAGAAAGAAGAGGAGCACGAGGAAGAGGAAGATAAACTGTAGGAAAAAAAGTATCCGATAGCCTAGGCAGTGGGATCAAAGAGAGCAGCAATCAAGAAAATACAGCTTGTTTTTTTAAAA
Organism: Chinchilla lanigera; assembly: GCF_000276665.1. Taxonomy (NCBI): domain Eukaryota; kingdom Metazoa; phylum Chordata; class Mammalia; order Rodentia; family Chinchillidae; genus Chinchilla; species Chinchilla lanigera. The sequence goes on from NW_004955433.1 coordinate 4,184,791, forward strand.
TAATCAATATTTGATTGCAAATAAACCAAAGAAAAACATTCTTAAAAGTTACCTATACCATTACTGAAGGAACAGTGACAACATCAGAATGGAGTAGAACACACAGTGCACTTTTAGTAATTCTTTAATAAGGATTGAGCAATGCTTTCGTTTTGGGCCTGAAACAATGAAAGAAAATGGTGTAATGACAGTGTGTGATACCTCAAAAAAATCTTGTTTATTTCATCTCAGTCTTACTTGCCTAATTTTCTCATTTTGCTTTGTTCTGTAATGTAACAGAGAGTCAAATAAAACAATTTCCTGTATATTAGTCATAGCTTCACTTTTTCCAGATAAAATGTTGGTGAGCAGATGCATAACCTGCCTGCCTTGTTAATATCTTTGCCTTGGAACACTTCATAGACAGATGTGTTGGCTGGTGTCTGGTTAACTTCAGTATTTCCTTAAGGAGAAAATTATCCACTTAGAGATGAGCTAGAAACAATTCACCATCTGTACAAAAATATGAATCACTTTTGTTCAATTGCATGTCCAACTCTGAGTAAATATAGACATAGGGAAATAAATTTTTATGTGTAAACATATCTGTTATTTTAATTTTATTAATTTATGAAATTGTGGCTTATGAATAGTATCATTTTCTGCCATTCTATGTTGTTTTTTGGATAATTTGCTGGATAATTTGTTCATTTTGATATTGTCTGATAAGGAATAAAATGGAGCTTGAAACCAAACCTATAAAGTAGACTGAGGATAGAAAGTTCTGAGAGAAGAGAGAAATACTGGCTTCTGTTAAGACGTGTTTTCCCCGGGAGTACCAGACAGAACTCTCTTGAGCTGCTACGTCCTCTTGAGCAAGAGATTAATGTTGTTAGTACAAAGACATGATCACAACACATACCTCAGCAACTCAGTCTGCTGTACCAGATTTATGAGCCCTGGGTCAATATAAATTGTTGTAGGAGACTCACAACCTTGTAATTCACTAGGGAACGATGATCGAAATGAAAACATGGCCTTGATGTTGTCTTTGCTCACTATTTTCATTGGCAGATGTATAATTGAATAAAAAACTATCTTGGCATTTAATGAGCAGGTAAAGAATGAGAAATAGCCCTCCTAGAACATTACCTTTAATCTTCAGTGAAGGCTCAGGCATTCGAAACAAAGGTGAGTTTTTAAAGGGGCAGAGTTTCCTTGTCACTTCATTAGAGGACTCATCAACAAATTTCCCGGGCTGACTTAAGTTATTTATTTTTGCTGTTTTATACTTTGAGTAAGAAAAGTCTTTTAACGCATTGGGAAAATGGTATGTGTTATGAAAAATTATGCCTTTCAGAATTATCTAAGTCAGTATTCCAGCAGTTCAGAAAGTTTGCTGACTTTGAAGCTTCTTTTAAAGTAAAATAGAAATAACCATATACACTATTATTGTTGTCTAGGATATATTCATCTAGGCAATTAAAAGAAACTCCCAGGGTAATAGCTTTTGTTATTAAGCTAAAATGAAGAAATAACTCATAAGTATGACAGGAAGTGCTTATTTTCACCATATCGCCATGTAAAGGGCTCATTCCTTCCATTATATTTGTATCTACTCCTTATGTTATTCTATCTTTAGCAAAATCATTCTCATCAACAAAGGTGTTGTCTGATTTACACGGTCCTTTGGGTGTGGTGAGCACTTTTTCCATGTGCTCCATGCAGCCAGCTGAGAAAGTCCAGATATTTTCTGAAAAACACACTGGATCCTGAATTAAATGAACAGTACTTAGTTTCAGACATAGTTATGGCAGGGGGGAAAGTAAATAAATGGGGTTCTCAGGTAAGACTTTCTGAAAATCAATCCAGAAATTTAACAGATGATTGTGAACGTATGGATGTATATTGGTCTACAGCAATTCACATGTTCCTTTAAATCTGCCCTATTTACCAAATGGACTTCTGAAAATTAGTTTCACTGTTTAATGAGTATGTCTGTACAACCTGAAAGTAAAGTTTAAAAAATCTAAAACCAAGATTTTCAGATTTTTTTTGTGTGTTGGAGGAAACCAGTGATATTTGGAAACCAATGACTGTGTGAATGTGATTTTTGCTTATCATCTGAAATGGAAAAAAGAGAGTGAATAGCTGCAGTATGAGTGTCATCAAAGAGATCCCTGCTGAGTTATATTTCCAACACAAGCACACATGGAATTCACACTGTCAATAGCTTTTTTAGACAAAAGCATCAAAGATCATTATGAAGCTAATACCTATAATACCTCATTAAAATTTAGTTGTGAGATTAACTAAATAGTAATGTAACAGTACTGATATTAGATAAGACCAATATTTGTTATGGGCCTAAATATATATATATATATGAACATATCTTCCCAATACAGAAGAAAGTAAGTGGCAAGTATCCTGAGGGTAGCCACTACTGTTATCTACATTTCACAGATGTACACATGACAAAACTGAGAGTTAAGCATCTGTCCAAAATAATACTGGTAGTAACAGTAGCTGAGATTTGAACACAGAAAGTATGGATGCAAAATCTATGGTTTTTATCATTGTCTCAAAAACTGGAACAAGAATATTATGATAAGGACGCAGAAAATAGATGATCTGGAGCACTGATAAGACTGCAATATCAAAGCCAGCAAAAAGTGGTGGGGATTCTTCATACACACACACACACACACACACGTGACTACATGACATAAAGGTAATGCCTCACATATTTGCCTAGAATCAGAGATAAATGGAAAAAAAATCCATGGAAAATTTATAGATGAAAACTATGAAAGTGAATATAGCTATGCATACATATGTAAGTATTTATACATGTATGTACACACATGAAAAATATGAGTTTATATAAATATTTGTGAATATAACTGACACTCTACTGGTAATAAAATCTAAGAGAACAAGAGAATCCAAAATTTAAGGGAAGAGGAACTATATGAAATGCATGGAGTTTAAATTCTAAGTATATTCTTGACAAAAATTGTATTAAACTTAATACAAACTGATATATCCCACCTATAGGTTATGTTCACATTTTCCCACTCTCTAAAGTCATTTTATCATTGTTATTATTTATTGAGTAAATGGATGATTCTTTTCTAAAGGACTATATTAATTACTATTTATTGAGTGTTCACAATATGACAGAGATCTCTGGCAGAATATAAAGGGATACACTTCTAGCACATGACGCATTCATTAAATAAACAGAAAAGAGAAACAGACTTGGCCTCAGACTTTAAAGAGGTTAACAATGTTTCTGGTATTTTGAGAGAATGTGTGCATGTGTGTGTGTGCAGTGTCAGCCAAATAGCCTGATTTGACTGTTTTACTTGATGACCAAGTCGTAGAACTGAACTTTCAGAAATTTGAAATTCAAATCACATTATCAGATTGGAAGTAAGTTTTTTGACTTCCTGTAATGAGAAAAAGGTCCCTGATGGGCTTTTTAAAAATCATTAAGTGGGAATACTTTTCAAACACATAATTAAAAAATAGTAAAATAGACACCTGTAGGTATACCAAAAAGAATAAAAATAAGTGAACATGTTTTATTATTGCATTAGTTGACACCAATATTGTTTACCATGTGTCAAACAGGAGGTTTTATATATTAGCTTCACAGGTCTTCCATTCCCTCCCATTTCATACCTCCCAGAGGTAAACAAGTTTGTGTGTTTCATTCCCATGGATGACTTTTACTTTAATCTATATCCCTTTAATGTAAAATATACATGCACTTATAAATTTTATATCAACTATAATATAACAGATATTGTTTGGCAGCTTTTTAAAATTTTAAACAGAAAAAAGTAAAAATAACAGTAAAACAGAATTTCAAAATAGGCCAAGAGAGAAACAATAATTAATACATTGTGCATTGGTATATTCACAGTAGTTATGTTCAGAGTACAAGAGATAGGCCTGAAGTATTGTTACGTTCAGAGTACAAGATATAAGCATGAAATATTGTCGAAAAAGTACTAGCACAAAACTTTATTTTCAATGAACAAAGAGAAACTAACCAAGATAGAAATATCTTTACTATCTTGTGTGTGTGTGTGTGTATATATATATATATATATATATATTTCTCTTTTTTCCCCTTTTCTTCCATCATAGTTTTTTTTTCTTTTGAACAGTTTATTCCCTATTCACAATATCTATTGCACACTTTGGAACATATTTACTCTTTCAGTTTCTCACATGAGGGAGATAATATGATGTTTACATATGTGGGTTTGATTTAGTTCACTTATGAGTATGTTCTCTAGTTGCATCCATTAACTTATAAAACTCTCAAATTTATCTTTATGGCTGAGTAGTATTCTGTTATATAAAAACCACATATTTTTTATCCATTTATCAGCTGATGGGCATTTGGGTTGTTTCCAAGATTTAGCTATTACAAATTGTGCTGCTATAAAGATGGGTGCATACATACCACTGTGGTATGATATTTTTATTTCTTCTGGGAAGATAGCAGAAGGGGAACAGCTGGTTCGAATGGAACATCTAATCCTAGTTTTTAAAGGAATCTCCACACTGATTTCCACAGTAGTTGCACCAGTATACACTCCCAATAACAGTGGAAAAGTGTTCCTTTTTTTCCCATAGCCCTGCTAGCATTTGTTATTGGTTGTTTCCTTCATTATAGCCATTCTTTCTGGAGTGAGATGGAATCTCAGGGTTGTTTTAATTGGCATCTATTAAATGACCCATCATGTTGAACATTTTTTCATATATTTATTTGCCAATTGTATTTCTTCATCTGAGAAGTGTGTATTCATCTCAGATGCCCATTTTGGGGTGGGGGTCTTTGAAGTTTGGAGGCCTGAGATTTTCAATTCTTTGTATGTTCTCGATAGAAGTCCTTTGTCTGAGGGACAACAGTCTACAATTTATTCCAACTCTGTGTGTTGTTTTTTCACATAGTTGATGATATTTTTGTTATGCAAAAGCTTTTCAATAAGGTGAGATCTCATTGTTGATTCTTCGTCATATTTCCTGTAAGGTCTGGGCTTTGTTCATGAAGTCTCTTCCTATACCTACGTCTACGCGATTTCTACCTATTTTCCCTTCCAGTATATTTAATGTTTCTGTTTTAATATTTAGATCTTTGATCTGTTTCGACTTTGGTGCATGGTGATACACTTAGGTCTAATTTTAGTCTTTGGCATGTGAAAAGCCAGTTTTTCCAGCGTTTGTTAAAGAAGCTATCTTTCTTCTAGTGAACATGTTTGGCTCCTCTATAAGGTGGATTAGTGTGTTTGGAGATGTGTTTGCATCTTCCGATCAGTGCCACTGATGCTCAGGTCTGATTTTGCCAGTACCATGCTGGTTTTACCACAGTAGTTTTGTAGCATAATTTCAAATCAAAGATTGTGATACTTCCCTGATTTGCCTTTGTTACCCAGATTTGCTTTTGCTATTCTAGGTCTCTTCTGGTTGCAAATGACTTTTGGGATTGTTTTCTCTTTCTGTGAAGTATGCTAATGGTATTTTTATTGGGATTGCATTCAATCTATATAATAGTTTTAGGAATATGGCCATTTTCACTATCTTGATTCTTTCTATCCATGCACAGGGGATATATTTCCATTTTCTTATATCTTCTTCAATCTCCTTTTTCAAAGTACTGTAGTTTTCAGTGTATAGATCTTTTACTTTCTTTGTTAAATTGATTCCTGAGTGGTTTTTTTTTTTTAATGCTTTTGTAAAGGGTGTAGCTTCTTTAGTTTTTATCTCTGTGAGTTTGTTGTTTTTGTACAGCAATGCTATCGATTTCTGAGTGTTGACTTTGTATCCAGCTGCACTACTGAATTTTGTTATTAAATCTACATGTATTTTGGTGGAGCATTTGGGATTTTCTATGTAAAGTATCATGTCATTGGCAAATAATGATAATTTAATGTCTTCCTTCTCATCCTTACTCCTTTTATTCCTTTCTCTTGTGTAGCTGCTCTGGCTAAAGTTTCCATAACTATATTGAATAGGAGTGGTGGTAATGGACATCCTTGTCTTGTTCCTGGTTTTAGAGTGAAAGCTTTCAATTTTTGACGATTTAGTATGATGTTGGCTGTTGGTTTGTCACAGATAGCGTTTATTGTATTGAGATAAAGAACATCTATTCAGATTTTCTGTAAGGTTTTTATCATGGATGAGTGTTGGATTTTATCAAAAGCTTTTTTATATCTATTGAGACAATCGTGTGATTTTTGTTTTTGGTTCATTAATATGGTGCATTACATTTATTTATTTGCATATGTAGAACCATCCCTGCATCCCTGGACTGAATCCTACTTGGTCATGATGTATAATCTTCTTGATGATTCACTTCATTCTGTGTGTCAGTATCTTATTGAGTATTTCTTATGCTCATTAAGGGGACTGGCCTGTAGTTTTCTTTTTTGGTTGGGTTCTTCTCTGATTTTTGAATCAGGTTAATGTTTTCCTGAAGAACTGATTGCGAATGTATTGCATTCCTTTTGCTTTCCTTAAAGAGCTTCACATTAGTGGTATTATTTCTCCTCTAAATTTCTTGTAGAATTCAACAGTGAATCCATTAGAGCCTGGACTTTCCCTTGTTGGTAAAATTTTAACTACATTTTCAATTTCATTGACTGATATCAGGTTACTTAGAGTTTTTATATTCTCTTTATTTGGTTTTGCCAGTTTGATTGTGTCTAGGAATCTGCCTATTTCTCCTGTATTTTTCACCTTATTATAATGTAGGTTCTTATACTGATGATCTTCTGAATTTCTGTAGGATCTGTTTCAATTTCCTATTTTTCATTTCTTTTCGTTCTCCTTTTCAGTCCTAATTGCTTGAATTTATATTTTTCTTTCATTTTTTGATGACTTTGGCTAATGGTTTATCAATTTTATTTATTCTTTCAAAGAACCAACTTTCCTATTCATTGATTCTTTGTATTTTTTTATTTTAAAGATAAAAGAATGAAAATATCTTAACAAACACGCACACATTTAGAAAATAACACAAAAACAATACAAGCAATACAGAATCTCAGACAAGGTGATAGGAAATTAACAATGGTTGTTGTATTACATATTGATATCTTCAATTAGGATACTCAGATAACAAATATAGACATGTAAGACTGATCATACACTTAAACATTAACTGTTCCTTTCAATAGAGCAATAAAAGTCAGTAGTATAACTATGTTAGCTATCCTATGTGTATGTGTGTGTGTGTGTGTGTGTGTGTGTGTATATATATATATATATATATATACACATATATATATATTCCTCTTCTTTCTTTTCTCTTTTCCCTCATTCCTGTTCTTTCCTTTTCAGCAGTTTCCTTTCATTTCACAATGTCTATTGCACCTCCTAGATTTTATTAACACTTTCTTACATTAGTGAGATAATACAGTGTTTACACATGCAGGTCTGATTTATTTCACTTATAAGTATGGTCTCTAGTTATGTCCATTTTCCTATAACAGTCTCAAGACTATCTTTCTTTATAGCTGAGTAATATTCCATTATGTAAAAATACCACAACTTTTTTATCCATTCCTCAGTGGATAGGCATCTGGGTTGCTTTCATGAATTAGCTATTATAAATTGTGCTGCTATAAACATGGGTGTACATATATTGCTGTGATATGATGTTTTCAGTTCTTTGGGAAAATATACAGAAGGGGAATAGCTGGATTGAATGGAATCTCTAGTCCTAGTTTACTGAGGAATCTCCAAGCAGATTTCCACAATAGTTTCACCAGTCTGCATTCCCACCAGCAGTGGAGAAGGGTTCCTTTTTCTCCAAAGCCTCACCAGCATTTGTTATTGTTTGATTTTGTAATGATAGCCATTTTTACTGGAGTGAGATGAAATCTCAGTGTTGTTTTAATTTGCATGTCTTGAATGACTAATGATGTTAAACACTTTCTCATGTATTTATTTGTCTTTTGTATTTCTTTATCTGAGAAGCACGTGTTCATCTCAGCTGCCCATTTTTGCATTGGGTCGTTGAATTTTGGGGGATGATGTCTTTTAATTTTTTATATGTTGTAGACAGGAGTCTTTGTCTGAGGGACAGTCAACTAGAATTTTTTCCCAATATGTGGGTTTTCTATTTACTCTGCTGGTGATTTCTTTAGAGGTGCAAAAACTTTTCAGTAAGATGAGATCCCAGCTGTCGATTCTTTGAAGTATTTCAAGTGGGGTTTGGTTTTTGTTCATGAACTCTGCCTATTCCAGTGTCTTCAAGCTTTTTACCTGCTTTCTCTTCCAGTACATTTAGTGTTTCTGTTTTAATATTTAGATCTGTAATCCACTTTGATTTGAGTTTGTTGCATGGTGATAGATATGGATCTAATTTCAGTCTTCAGCGTGTGGTGAGCCAGTTTTTCCAACAGCATTTATTAAAGTGGCTGTCTTTCTTCCAGTGAACGTGCTTGGCTCCTTTGTCAAAGATAAGGTGACTGAGTGTGTTTGTGGTTGTGGCTGCATCTTCCAGTCTATCCCATTGATCCTCAGGTCTGATTTTTGCCCGTACCATATTGATTTTATCACAGTGGCCCTGTAGTATAATTTCAAGTCAGGGATTGTGATGCCTCCTGGCTTGTCTTTGTTGCCCAGGAGTGCTTTTGCTATTCTGGGTCTCATCTGGTTCCAGATGAATTTTAGGAATGTTTTCTTTAGATCTGTGAGGTATTTTAATAGTATTTTAATTGGAATTTCATTGAATCTGTATAACAATTTAGGAAGTATGGCCATTTTCACAATGTTGGTTCTTCCTATCCATGAGCAAGGAATATCATTCCATTTTCTGAAATCCTCTTCAATCTCTTTTTTTCAGAGTACTGTAGTTTTCACTGTATAGATCTTTTACTTTTTTTGTTAGATTGATTCCTAAATATTTTAATTTTGGGGGTGCTATTGTAAAAGGTATAGTTTCCTTAGTTTCTCTCTCAGTCTGTTTGTTGCTTGTGCATAGGAATGCTGTTGATTTTTGAATGTTGACTTTGTATCCAGCTACACTACTGAATTTGTTGATTAATTCTATGAGACTTCTGGTGGAGTTTTTGAGGTCTTCCATGTAGAATATCATGTCATCTGTGAATAATGATATTTTCACTTCTTCCTTTCCTGTTCTTATTGCTTTTATCTTTCTCTTGTCTAACTGCTCTGGCTAATGGTTCCAGAACTATGTTGAATAGGAGGACATCCTTGTGTTGTTCCTGATTTTAAAGTGAAAGCTTTTAGTTTTTGTCCATTTAGTATGATATTGGCTGTTGGTTTGTCATAGATGGCTCTTATCAGATTAAGGTACGGACCATCTATTCCAATTTCTACAGCGTTTTTACCATGAATGTATGTTGGACTTTGTCAAAAGCTTTTTCTGCACCTATTGAGATGATTATGTGATTTTTCTCTTCGGTTCTATTGGTATGGTATATTACATTGATTGATTTGCATATATTGAACCATCCCTGTATCGCTGGAATGAATTCTACTTGGTCATGATGTATTATCTTCTTGATGATTTGCTGAATTCTCTTGTTAATATTTTATTGAGTATCTTTGCATCAATGTTCATTAGGAAGATTGGTCTATAATTCTCTTTTGTGGTTGGGTCTTTCTCTGATTTTGGTATCAATATAATACTTGCCTCCAGAAATGAGTTAACAAGAATTGCTTCCTTTTCAACTTCATTAAAGAGTTTGAGGAGTGTTGGCATTAAATCTTCACTGAATGTTTTGTAGAATTCAGCTGTGAATCCATCAGGACTTGGGCTTTTCTTTGTCAGTAGGTTTTTATTCAAGTTTTTAATTTCCATAATTGGTATTTGGTTATTCAAGATTTTTTATACCTTCTTGATTCAACTTTGGTAATTCATACTTATCTAGGAATCTGTTCATTTCTTCTGTGTTTTCCAACCTATGGGAGTAAAGATTTTCAAAATAGGTATTGATGATCTTCTGAATTTCTATAGGATCTGTAGTGATTTCACTTTTTTCATTCCTTATTGCGTCTATTTGAGTCTTTCCTTTTTTTGATAAGGATGGCTAGGGGTTTATCAATTTTATTTATTCTTTCAAAGAACCAACTCTTTGATTCATTAATTCTTTGTAGTGTTTTCTTCATTTCAATTGCATTTATTTGTTCCCTGATCTTTATAATTTCCTCCCTTCTTTGGGCTTTGGGCTTGACTTGTTCTTCTTTTTCTAAAAATTTGGGGTGCAGCATTAAGTCACTTATTAGTTCTTGTTCTGTTTTCCTGATATATGTGTTCACCGCTATAAACTTTCCTCTGAGGACTACTTTCAGTGGATTGAACAGATTCTGGAAACTTGTATTAACATTTTTGTTTGCTTGCAGATATTATTTAAGTTCTTTTTTAATATCTTCTGTGACCCATTGGTTGTTCAAGAGGCTATTACTTAATTTCCATGTGTTTATGGAGTTCTTGTGGTACCTTTTGTTGTTCATTTCCAAATTTATTGCTCTATGGTCAGATAGTACACATGGGATAATTTGAATTCCTTTATTCCTTAATTCCTTGATTTGAATTAAGCTTGTTCTATGGACTAATATGTAGTCTATTTTAGAGAAATAGTCCCATATGCAGCTGAGAAGATTGTGTATTCTGATGTTGTGGGGTGGAACACTCTGTAAAATCTACTAAGTTCATTTGTTCACAAGTTTTTTTCAAATCTGTTATTTTTTGTTTTGCTGATTTTTTCTCCTATTGACCTATCTCTGTGTCAATGGGGTGTTAAGTTCCCCTATTGCAATAGTGTTGTTTGCTATTTGTTTTTTCATGTTTATTAAGATTTGTCTTATATAGTAGGGTGCTCCCATGTTTGGTGCATACATATTTATGATTGTTATCTCTTCCTCTTGAATGTATTGTTTTCTTAGTCTCAACTGCACTATCTTCTGCTCTTATCTTTATAATTTTTCTCCCTTATAGGAGCTTTAGGTTTGATTTGTTGTTTTTTTCTAGAAGTTTGAGGTTTAACATTAGGTTGTTTATTTGAGTGCATTCTGTTAACCTGATGTGAGTGTCTGTCACTATAAATTTCTCTTTTAGGACTGCTTTCATTGTGTCCCATAAGTTTCAGTATTTTTTATTGGCATTATCCTTTAATTGTATATAATGTTTAATTTCATCCTTAATTTCCTTTGTGACCTATCTGTTGTTCAGAAGTGTGTTGTTGAATTTTCATATGTTTATGTTGTTTTTGAGATTTCTTTTGTCATTGATTTTGAGCTTCATTGTACTACGGGCAGATAGTATGCATGGAATGATTTAAATGTCTCTACATGTACTTAAGTTTTGGGGAGGTGGCTAATATGTGGTCTGTTTTGGAGAATGTCCCGTGTGCAGCTGAGAGGAATGTGTATTCTGATGTTTTGGGATGGAACACTCTGTAGACATCTACCAAGTCCATTTGTTCACAGACTTGGTTTAATTCTGATATTTGTTGATTTTTCTTGTCTAGTTGATCTATTTATGAGAGTGTGGTATTAAGGTCCCCCACTACAATTTTGTTAGTGCTTATTTGGTTTTAAATTTCTGTTAATATTTGTTTTATGTAGTTGAGTGCATCAGTGTTTGGTGTGTATATATTTATAATTGTTAGCTCTTCTTCTTAGAGTTTTACCTTAACAAGTATGTAGTGACTTTCCTTGTCTCTTTGGATCAGTTTTAGCTTGAACTATACATTGTGTGCAAATAGAATAGTGACCCCTGCTTTTTTCTGGGTTCCTATGGTATGGAAAACTGTTTTCCATTCTTTGACTTTTAGTCTATGAATTTCTTTTTGGGTTAAATTTGTTTCTTGAATGCAGCATATTATTGGATCTTAGTTTTTGATCCATTCTATCATTTTGTGTCTTTTTCTTGGTGAGTTGAGACTAACTGATGGTTTACACTGATGGTTATAACTGATATGTACTGGCTTATCTTTTTTACGTTATTATCCTGTTGGTGCTTCCCTGTATTTCTCCTCTCCTGTTTAATTGCTTGCCCTGCCTGCAAAGTTCTTTCTATTGGTGTTTGTGTGTTTGTGGTCTTTGTTATCTCTTTCTAATATATCCTTCAGAGCATTTTGTAGAGCTGGTTTGGTGGTCATGAATTTCTTCAGTTGTTCTTTGTCATGGAAGTATCTTATTTCTCCATGATATTGAAAGATAGTTTTGCAGGGTACATCATTCTTGGGTGCATCTAGCCTTCAGATGTCTAAAGCCTCAACTAATACTTTGACTGCAACTTTAGGAGCAATCTTAAACCAGGGACACTCAGATAAGCCATTTCCAAATTTCTAATTCATAGATGCTATGAGACAATGCATACTTTTTTGGTCCTAATTTGAAGGGTAATTTAGTATTATATCAGGAGAACATTAAGGTAGAAAAACCTTAGCTACTATTATAGATAAACCTCCAATTTTTTATCAACTTAACATAAAAAAAAGTGAAGTAAAACTATTTTCATTTCCTTGTAGCAAAGTATACTGTAAAAATGGAATCAGTAATTTTCTAGACATTCATTTCCTCAGACATACTCTTATTTTCTACACTAATACATAGAATCCCCCAATCATTTGCAAGTCAAATTTCCCAAAGCCAGAAACCTGTAGAATAACTTTATTTCCTCAGTTCCCTCACCTTATACAGTTAATCAATGACAAATCTTATTAATTCTAACTCAAGAACATATTTTTCTCAATCCATTTTATTTTCTATCTCTACTTCCATTTCAGGCTAAAATCATGGCAACTATGTCCCAAATCATGCCCCTATGAATTCTGTGCCTTTCAAATTATTCTCTACACAGCCTCAATGGGCTTCCTAATATACTTGCCCAATTATGTATCTTTTGCTTAAAAATAAACAAATAAAAAGGAAAACAATCTGGGTAGGTTTATCACCCAATAAATATATTAGCAATTCTAAATATATTTAAACACATTTTTGTGGCCTTTGATTAACTTTCTAAGCTCATTTCATGGCATTCTTTTTACTTGAAATTTTGGATTTCAGTTACTGCAAACTTTTATAATTTCCTTACAAATGGAGGATGCTCTTTTGTCTCATAATATTGCATATAGCTCTCAATCTACTCTTCTTCTATCTGATGTTCTCTCCTTTTCTTCTTTTTCTTTTTTTTTCTATTTATCTTTTTTGAGATGGAGTCTCACTTCATTTTCCAGGCTGGCCTTGAATTTGTAGTCCTTCTGCCTCAGCCTCCCAAGTATCTGGAGTTATAGGTGTGTGCCCTCTCAAGTTCTTCTCTTTATTTTGTATCCATTATTTCAAGTACTACCTTCCCCCTAGTAAAGTCTTTCCTCAGAAACTGTGCAGTATTTTTCCGCTTTCCATGATAAGCTGTGCACATTGCTACTATTTCCTTTTCTCTGCCACTAGATGCTTTGGGAATCTGTACTATCTTTCATACATAATAGATTCCCCCTCCCAAATTTTGTCAGCAACCAAATATGTGTGCAAATGAAATGAGTTTATAAGTTCCTACACCCGTTCCTACACCCAGGCAACACAGGAAACATTAATCACAGGATATACACATTTACATTTAAATGAATTAAAACAGAATAAATTGAAAACTTAGTTTCTCAGTCTCTCTAGCTACATATTAAGAGCTTAATATTTACATGCATCAAGTGGCCAAGTCTGGTTCAGACAGACTTGGTGAGGTTTCCCATTGCTAGAAAGTTCTACTGGACAGCACTATCCTAGATTAAGTTAATTAGAACAGAAATAACAAAGAAGAGAAAGACTAAAGAGAGAAGAACTATCTTTTTCACATTTTATGATTGGTTGACGAACTGTATACAGGGAATACTACCTATATAGAGGTCAACTTGATTACTCATGATGTTGCTCAGTGTGAGATGACAGTGATGCATTTGAATGGATATTTGACAAGTCATTGCCTACAGTTAATATCAAAACTGTTTTGTCCCTTAGTTTTATATCAACAGACTTTTCTTTAGAAATTACTATTGTTTCTATGTTTACTACAGAAAGCCACCCACAACCGTGCTGAATATTCATTGTCTTTCTGCTCATCTATATTTAGGTTAAAAAGTTTTTGAAGATCAACTGTTTTCATTGTCTTATTTTTCCCATTCAAAAATTATTTTCCCCTATTCATCATAGTGGTATCATACAGAAAAATGTGTATAAAGTAATCAAACACTTAAAGTTTTTAAATTGCCCATGAGGATGCCAAAAAATTTTATAATTTCCTCCCAGAATGATACAAAACTAACCCCACTTGAACAGTACTGATAGTCTGCTTTTTAAATACCACAATATGTTCTTTTGAGACAACTGTGATTTATCTAGTAAACAGGCATTTATGGAGATATGTAAGTCCACATTACAAGTAATGGGCTCTTACAGTTTACATTTGCCTATCATGGAGTCCAAATATCAGCACTTGAGTAAGACATTGAAGACATCTCTACTCTTGATGGCTCAGGCTTTCTAAAGAACATCACATATTGAGATACTTCTGGCTCATTAATCAACTAAAAGCTGACCTCAATTTTGCCTTTTACATACCAATTACACATCATATACCAATTAATCAGTCCACTGATTGGTTTGGCATAATTCTGGCTGTGACTAGGGGTGTGAGTGTTACACCTACCTTAGGGCAGGTAGCCTGCATATAATATCAGTGACAGAAAGAGTCTTGTCTCGGCCCCCTTGTTGCTTTGTTACCTTCTGAATGCATGAATGTTTTTCCTCTGTGAGTCCTGTCTGCCATGCCATGCTGCCTTGGGACCAGCCAATTATGGACTGAAACCTCTACAGACTGCGAGCCAAATAAACCTTTCCTCCTTGAAAACTTTGGGTGGTGGGTATTTTGTCTCAGCAACAAGAAAAGTGACTAAGACAGCTAGCAATCAATGTGTCTACAAATTAAATTAATTTTCAAACATTAATTATGTCCCATATATTATTCGCATTAGATTAGCTTTTCTTAGTGGGAAAAGTGGTTCCACTAGATATTAGTAGAAGAATAGAATACATTGATTAAATTCTAAACTTCCAACTAGCTTAAAAATGCAGATAAAATGGTCACTTCATATGTGATTAGCTAAACATAACTTCATATAAATAAGGAGGCTGGTCTCTTCCAATGTAACGCTTGATCTCATTTTATTTGATTATTCAAATTATGGAACAACAGCATGAAATGCATTACTTTACCAACCTTGCCTCCAAAACGTGAATCTCATTATAGCTGTAGCCTTGAGGCCTTTGAATGTTGAATCAAACAAGCAAGTTAAAGTAGTTTACGAGAAGGTTCACACATACAACATTTGCTGATTACATCTGTGTATGGAGCAAAGCTTAGCCCTTTTGCTACATTCAGAAAAAATGGAAAATGTGGATAGATCCATCTGTAAATTTGGTGAAAGCAGTGAAACCACTCAACTGTTGCAGTAATTGCAAACGTGCTTGCCTGTGTGTGTTGCATGCAGACAGCAGGTGACCAGGCGTGCACAGAGTGAAGGGCTCCCTCATGGAGAGTATCATGTGATCCGCGGGCATTTTCTCACACTTCCGGTGACACATCCGCTCACCCCTTATACCTTTAGGAATCCTTCCTTATAAATCTGGGCAGAAAGCCAAGCCTGTGAGTTTAGCTGTGGCAACGGCAGTGTCCACATCAGACTGATCTTCTTTTAGAATGTTTGCTTGTAGTTCTGGCCATAGATCTCCCCTGCTTTTACATTTGCTTCTTCTGCCTGGTACTTCATCTCCTACACTATGCCCTTTCCTTTATATTTGTGTCTTTCATGTCCTTTCTTGTATCTTTGTTTCTAACCCAATCATCCAAGTTGGAAAAACTAGGCTCAGGAAGCAATGGTATGTGAATTAGTCCTCTCCTTACAAATTCATTTCATCTATTTCTACTTCTTTTCTCTATGAACTTCAATCAAGTTAATAGAAACAAGAAGCTCACAAGCCATGCTGAAGCATTTCAATTTTTCAACCTATGGACAAAGTAAAACTTCTAAAACGTTAAAATTCATACATAAAAATGTTGGAAACATAACATGCTGCAATACTTTTAAAGGATAATGGTTCTTAAATTAAACATACACCTATCATAACCCATTTCTAATGGTTATGATAAGGATAATGGTTCTTAAATTAAACATACACCTATCATAACCCATAACTAATCCAAGTGAGATGCATATGTTCACAAAACATAAACATCCAAAGATTTGTATACAAATGTTCACAGTGGCTCTTTTCATAATTGCTAAAAACTTAAAAGGACCCAAATGCCTATACACAGATGAATATATTCTGATGTATCTATACAGTGGAATACCGTTCATTGGTAAAAATATATACTGTAACACAGATGAGTGAAAGAAACCAGTGTTGAAGTGTTACACACTGTGTGATTCCATGGACTACATTCTCAAAAAGATAACACTAGAGTGATAGTACACACTTGTCAAGGTGAGTTGGGGGATAGAAAGGTTACAAGGGTATATTTTCCGGGAAGCCCTTAAAGTGGTGGAACTGATCTGTATTTTGATTGTGGTAGTAGATGCACAAGTTTATACATGTATTAGAACTCACAGAATTTAGGTCATGCAAACACAGACATAGGAGTGCACATACACAAACACACACACAAGGTCAAAATTAGTATGTAGTGTATTTTAACAAGTCATGAAAGTCATGTCAGAATTGATAATAATTCATTCAATGAAATTTATTCCTCCTAAATATTTTTTAAAACAATAGAATATTTATTTGCCATGAAATCATTTTGAATCCCTTTAAACTTTTTTATCTTGAGAAAAATTGTAGATTCATAAGTAAGTAATACAGAAAGAGACAGAGAGACAAAGGGAGACAGAGAGATCCCCATATCCTATATCAGCTCACTGGATGGTAACATTTTGCAATATTATATAGTCAAAATACAGAAGAGTTTATCGTCTCAGGGAGCCCTCATTTTGCTGCTTTATAGCCACACCCAACTGCCTCCCTCTACCCTACTCCTGACCTTTAGGGAACTATTTCATTTCTAGAATTTGGTCATAAGGTATGCAACATTGTGGTTTCAAGCTTCAGTATTATTCCCTGGAGATTCACCCAAGCTACTGTGTGTATTCATAGATGATCTCTTTTTATTGCTGAGAAATGTACCAGGTACAGATATTCCACAGTTTGTTTAACCTTTTAGTAGTTAAAAGATAGGCTGATTCCAGATTTTGATGATTACCAATAAAATTGCTATAAACATTCCTTTTGATTTCTCTGGGTGTGGTGGGTTAACTAATGGTTGAGTTGAGTAGGAACGCCCGGCTGAATTGAGTCAATATGGTTCTGGACATGGAAGACCCACCTGAAGACTGTTGCCAAAAGCATAAAAGCAGAAAATGAGGAATATTGCATGCTGCTGATTTCCCCAGAGGAGCTTTATTATGGCTGGTTTCCTGATACAAACTCAGCTGTTCTCATCATTAGAGGAGCTTGGGTCCTCGTTGTTGCTGAGGGTGGCTGCGGTTCTTTTGTGGGGCACTCTGGTCCTTACCGTGAGCATAGCTTCCTCCAGTTCAGATCCCTCAGCCTGCTGATACAGATCCCTCATCCTGCTAGGGCAGACTTCCTGGCTTCTACCACTGTCCAGTGGGCCTTTCCAGTGAAGATCTTTGATACAGACTTGCATGAAATATTGTTGTGAGCTCTAGGCCTCCAGCTGGACTTGTGGAGGACATTGCCATGGGCTCTAGGTCTTTAGCTGGACTTGTGCAGGACATACCTGTGGGATCCAGGCCCTCAGCTGGATTCTTGGAGTTTCTAATATGTGGACTGATCTTTTGCACTCCTTTGCATTTAACTTTTTGGGTGAGTATTATAAAATAATCCTATAAAATTGTCTCCTGTTTAAATCTATTCCCTTGCAAACCCTGGCCATAACACTGGGGCAAACACACAGTGCTGCCATTAGGGGCCTTATGTTAATCATATGTTTCTTTTTAGGAGGCAGCCAAAATATTTTCTAGAATAGCCTTAGGATTTTACATTTATACCACACAATGTATGAGTAATCAAATTTCTCTACATCCTCACCAGCATTGTGTTATTACTATTTTTATTGTAATTATTCTGATAGGTACATGATGATATCTTACAGTTTTAATTTGCATTTTCATAACGATTGATGATATTAAAATCTTAACATAGGTATATTTTCAGTCTGTACATATTTCTTCAATGAAATATCTATTCATTTCTTTTGCACATGTTCTAATTGGATGGTTTGGTTTTACTGGTAAGTCTTGGGAGATGTATGTTCTACACACTTGACCTTTGTCACATGTGGGTTTGGGAAATATTTTCTGCCACTCTTATAGTTTGTCTTTTTATCTTCTTCGCTGCATTTTTCATAGAGCAAAAGGTCACTTGCTCTATTACCATTTGTAAAAAAGAATATCCTTCCTCTATTCCATTGCTTTTATATCTTTCAAAAATTTCTTGGGCAAGTCCCCTTCAGGATTTTTATTTCTTTCTCTTCATCTGTCTGTCTGCCAATACCACACTTGCTACTTTCACTTACCAGCTTTAGGAATGTTTCTGTAGATTTCTAAAGATTTTCCATATAAGGGT
>NW_004955433.1:4204538-4287528 GCF_000276665.1 Chinchilla lanigera
TTCTTTTTATACATTGCTGTGCTTCATTTTCCTTATTTTACTGGGCATTCAGTATCCCAGTTTATGAAAGAGAACAGTCTATAGTTTCTTTTTATTTTCTTGTATTTTTTTGGTTTGGTTTGATATCAGAGTACTTGTAGCTTTATAAAATGACTTGAGAACTGCTCCCTCCTCTTTTTTTCTTAGAAGAGATGGGAAATTCATTTTCTTTTAAAATATTTGCTGGAATTTGCCAATGAAACTATATGGGCCTGTATTCTTGAGGGTGGGAGGCTTTTTCATTAAAATCTAATTTATGTGATGGCTACTGGCTATTCAGACTGCATCCTCTTAGTTTAGTTTTGGTAGTTTCTTGTTTTGAATAACTGACCTACTCCTTTTCATTTCAAAATTTATGGGTAAAAGTCCTCATTTTATCCCCTTATTAACTTCCCAATTGCTGTAAAACTGTGTTGACATTCCCTATTTTGTTTATGACATTGATAATTATTACTTTTTGTTGTTTACATCTGTTAGTCTTGCTAGAGAGTCGTCAGTTTTGATATTTTTGAAGAACAGGTCTTATCTAGAGTTATTTGTAAGTAGAAAGATCTAGGAATAATACGTTTATGTACTTTTGGAGGAAGTGGAAGATTGAAGATTTTTTAATTCATTAACAAGTATACATTGAATGCCTGTTGCATGCCATACACTTAGCTGGGTGTGCGGATCAGGGGAAGGACTGAAGGAGGAAGGAAAGAGGTTGGAAAATGGGGGAACGTCACAGATACTCACTTTCTTAGTGTCAGCAAAAACCTCCCTGCCTTCTACAGTAACTCAGGCAGGTTAGTCCCTTTCCATTGCATCTGCTAATCTCACTTTAAAATCTCACTTTAATTTCTGAATTCATAACACTTGCATCTTCTCATGTGCTGCTGTCCCCACTTGTACAGTGGTTCCTCAGTTCATGAATTCAATGCTTTCTACTATTCTGGTTGTAAACCGAATTGGACAAGAACCAAGTCAAATATGCCCATGAGGTCAACATCGAACCTGATCATTGAATTGGAATGCAGAGACCGGTTGGTCTTTTCCACTGCAATTTTATTAGTCAGCTTACTGTCACTGTGACAAAATACCTGAGAAAAACAATTGCAAGGCAGAAAAGATTACTTTGTCTCATAGTGAGAAATTTCAGGCAGCAGTCACCCAGCTTTGTTGCTTCTGTACCAAGACAAAGCCCAAACTCAGAGTGAGGAGGATGTGGTAGAACAAAGCTGCTCACCTCATGGTAGAAAAGAGCTGTGTGGGGAGGCAGACACATGATGTCTGTTTTCAAGTCATGCTCGCAGTGACCTATTTTCTAACCAGCTTCACCTACTACAGTCCATCCAGTTAGGAACCTGTCACTGGACTAATTCACTTATGAGATCAGAGCCCTCATGAGCCAAACCATTTTGGATTCCTTCCTCACCAGCCGTGTTGCACTGTCTAGTGCAGAGACTGGCACAAAATACCGTCTGCCAATATTCATTAATGAAAAATTCTAATTCAAGGCAGTTTCTTTTCTTTCTGGCTTTGTTCTCACTATGCTCTTTATCCCTGATTCAATTGCTGCATGGGTTCTGACCTTCTTGAGATTTGACTTTTTTTCTCTTGACAATAGTGCCAAACTCCCTGACCTTACATTCCTTACTCACTGGGAAAAGTCTTTGCACATTGACTATGAAGCACAACCACCCAAACTCTCTGGATGCTGCCCCCACAATCCCACCTGGCATTCTCTAGGGGCTGTTCAAACATCGGAATATTGTGGAATATTGTGGAATATTGTGGAATATTGTGGAAAGTTGACAGGCCACCGTGACTGCTTTTACCTGAAGAAAGGCAGTTCTCATGTAAGTTAATGTAATGGAGAGGGAAATGTCAATGTCAGAATGAAAAAACACTATAACTGTTTATTATCATAAAGAGCAAAATATAAAACTGGTGTTCAGTTTCCCATTGCTGAAGAGTCATGTCGTAGTATAATCCTGGAAATTAAACTCAGACTGAGTTAAATACCCTTTCAGTGCCTTGAGTTTTCTTTCCTGTTTGGTCCACCGTTAACTGCCTCTGAAATTACACCGAAGCAATGATCTTGCTAATGTCCTTCTGCTGATTGAAGAGCGATCTCCTATGGAAACTTCTCCTTTTCCCAAGAATCATGTCAATCTTCATAATGTCATTTTTTCATAGAATTTTGTTTTGTTTTGTTTACCCTTAGGGGCTATTATATTTTTATGTGGCTTAACTTATCTCTAAGTTAGGCCAAAGTAATGTTTTGCAACAAATGAAATGATTTAAAAGCATTTTGATTTCTCAGGAAGATTGTTAATATACACAGAAAATTGTGTGGCAGCAAAATGAGATATTCTGAGAAGTACAGAGTTTATCTCAGGTTGCCCATATAAAACAGGCCTCATTTAGCATTAAATCTCATTTTATGTGATCAGGGTTTATTTTTAAATGGGCCACTCAGGAGTCATGCTGTAAGATATTTTACTGAATATCATCAGAAGGTCTTTTTACCATCTACCTATACACTTAGAATACTATTTAACACTAAATTTGCCTATATTTTAATCAAATTCACATAGTGTAGAAAGTATGTATCTAATATATATTTTTTAAGAAAACAATAAGTAATATATGTGGAAGGACTTTTGAGAAATTAGAAGAGAATATAGCATAGATTGACATTGTCACGTGAATTATCTGTTTTGCTTTAAACATTTTAAGAATTATTTACAGATGTTAAATTGCTTCATATAAACTATCAGGGATAGCCTTACGACCACAAATTACATAAAAGTTAATAGCATGAGTTCTTCATGCCATTTTTAAAATATAAATCTACTCTAAGAAAGGTGTGTGTATGTATGCATGTGGCTATATAAAATATGAGATGTTAAAACTACAGTTGCTTTATAGAATTTAATAATTTGTTGCTAAGAATTCAAGGTTTATGATACATAATATTTTTATTTAGGTACATTTTATCTAGAGAATCTGATCTCTTTTATTTTTATCATTTTACAGTTAGTAAAGTTTCTAATGTTCACAATCACTGCTTCAGCATTTTTAATTCTGGGAAACATTTACAGGTTGGAACAACTTCTATTTAGGATTCATTTGTCCATCGCGGGTGTTAGCATTAGAATATTTGCTTATTTTTGTCCTTTGTCTCGGGTGATATTTCAATACCTTCCTAGAAGATTTTCAGAAAGACAGCAGAGCATATTACAGGGACTAACTCCAGGTTGACTTCTGGGCCTATGCAGACAGGCGGAGTAAATTCTCCAGAGGCAACAAACTCTGCTCACGTGCTTTTCAGACTTATGAGCAGGTTTTCATCTGGTGGGACATTTTAAGAGTTTATCCCCTGGCATTTTTCCTTTTGAGCAATCTAAAGCAAAATATAAAATAGTACAACAGGGACAAATGGGGCCCCTCCCCTCCAAAAAATCATCATGGGTATAGCAAGTCTAAATAATTTGGGCAAGATCTAATGTGGAAAGCAGAAATCATCTCGCATATTTTCTCATGGTTTTGGATACAAGAAAACCATTTAACAAAAGCGAAATTACTGGAAGCTTTGCCGTGGGCTGAACAATGCCCCTGTAAGCTGTCCACAGCCTCGTCTCCAGGACCTCTGATTCTTACCTTATATGGCAAAAGGGATTCTGCAGGTGAGATCCTGTGATGGATTTTGACAGAAGGAGGTTACGCAGGATCATCAGGGTGGGCCTATTATAGACACAGTGATCCTTCCAGGGAGGTAGATCAGAGGTGTGACACAATAACTGCAGCAGAGGTGGTACAAACACTTTGAGAACAGATGCAGAGGTTGCAAGTCAAAGAATCAAGGCAGGAAATAAACTGTCTTCTCAGAGCTGCTGGAAGGAACTAATCAAACTGAAACCTTCAACTTAGCTCCTAAACCTGGTTTTTTACATCCAGCATCCAGAACTGTAAGAGAAAATCTTTGCACTGTTTTTAAGTCCTAAGTCTGTGGTACTCTATTACAGCAGCAACAGGATACTAATACAAGCCCTTTCTTCAGTTTAATGGATATCAAAAGTGTTTTTTAAAGTTAAAAATTATAGACATGTAATAATAACCTTGACTTAAGCTTTAGCAGAATGATTTTGAAAGAGTTAAGGGAAATTTTTAAAGCAAAATGGTGCCATGTGATAATATAAAGAATATATTACTTTAACTCAGCTAAATAAATGTTGCAACTTTTAAATCCCTTTAAATTGGCCTTTATTTTAAATTAGAATTTTAAAAGTAATTTATTTAACCTTATAAATACATCATTTCAGTGATTTGGGGGGAGTGCAAAATTTACACAGATACTGAATAACCATTAATGATAGTGTAACTTTTTCACTTTTTAGCGTTGTATTATAATATTTTTGTCATTTCATTAACCCTCAAAACAAGAAAAAGTACACTGAACATCCCAGGTTATAATTTCATATTGGGTATAATTTTTAAAAATATCCTTTCAAACTTCTTGAAATTACAAAGACCCTCAAGATGTTAATCATAAAAGTCCAGAAATTGTCTATTTAAAAAAAAAAAACACAAGAATTTGTTGAGAACTTTTACACTTCAACACTGTTTAAAATACATAATTTCTGTGTGACAGCCTCACACAAAATATTGAAGGAAGATGAAGGGCAGTCATTGATCTGTTTAATTAACAGACTTTTAGAATTAGAGGATGTTTTAAAAAAGAACTGAAAAGAACACTTTAGTGTGATAATGGTAATAATTTCATTTCACATTAGAATTTGAACTGGTAAAAATTCTGTTTACAGGTGTCTTCTGGTAGAACTCGTCAATTTCATCTTCTATAGTGAGTTCTTCTTTCCCCAGTTACTTGTACAAATCAGATGGCAGAGTACTTCAGCATGCCAAGAGGGTTATATTTGCTTCTTTTTTAGCACATGATGTAACGATTTCCTTTCTCTAGCTCTATGGTTTTGGAAGCATTCAGTTTTTTCATTTTGCATCTAAACTGTTTAAAATCACTTTGCCTTTTAGTTCATGATGGCAATACACATCTTTTAGTAGTCTACTGTCTAGCTTTTAGTTCTTTCCCAATAGTGTTAAATTAAATCTATTTACATGCATGTTTTAATAACTTTTACAATTTGCTTTGGAGTAGCACTAAATTAAAACTTTTCATGTATAATTAATCTAAGATACAAATAACTTTATGGTAAGTAGGGAAAAAAATTGAATTTTTATTTTTGTAGTATCCTACATGAAGTGCACAGTTGGAGGCTGATTTACTGTAGATTCTAAATGGTGCCAAATGATAAATAATAAATATTTGCTAAATATTTACTTATGTTTGCTGTTGACCACTTACTACGGGCAACACAGAATTATAATAGTTAAGTGGGGTTGTGGCAAAGGAAACAGGGTTTAATAATTTAAATTTCTACAGCATATAAAGCAGCTCAATCATTAAAAGTAGTAGCACAGATATCTCCTCACAATTTCTGTGCCTCTTTATATACGCTTTTGAGACACCTGATGAGACTAAAATACCCAAAGGAAATATATGCATGTCTTTACCAATATTTTACTTATTTTGGAGAGGTTTTATCATAGATAAGCCATATTACCAGTTGTATCTTTGACAAATTCTACATGTAAGAAACTAAGAAATCCCTCTATTATAGTTAACTACCAAATTATATATTAGGTTTCAATGTTTCTTTTGTAATTCAGTGGCATTTTACAGAACTAACATTACCATGTTTTACAAGTAAACAAGTCAATCATTAAAAAGAATTACATAAAGAGTAAAACCTCCAGTACAGCCACATTAATAGAATGTTGTCAGAGTGCAAAGGGATTTTAGGTGTCTTTGGTCTGTCTCCAGTCTGTGATTGACACGTTGATCTTTTCAATCTCAGCGTGCTAGCTGGTGGCTAGGTCTGTGGTCCAAGACCTCCATTACCTGATTTCTAAGCAATTTAAACATTTATATTTTATATCAATTTACATGTCATTCTGCACGGTTTCTTATCAGTCATTTCTTTTGGCAAAATAACACAAATTTAAAAAGCAACACAGTGCCTCTGATTTTTCAAAAAAAAGTGCTTTCTTTTATTCAATTGGCTGAATTAAGTTCTAGTAGCAGAAATATACTAAAATTAAAGTGTTCTCAGAAATGTGTCAAAAAATTCACTAAGCAAAATATTACTCTAACTCCTAGACTCGAATACATAGCTTCACTGACTCTACAAATAGGCAGTGTTCTTTAGCTTCATCTGCCCATTTCATTTTGAAACTGCATAACACATGCACCAGAGCTGTTCTAAGTTTCTAAAGTATGTATCTTATCATATTAAAATATATGTGAAATGTACACATTTCTCTCTTGTGCATATATATCTGCTAAAATTATCCAGTAGTAAAAAATTCTAATATATCTCATAAAATATGTAATGCTGTGTAAATCCAGTAAAAGTTATCCAAAATACAGTATACACATGGAAGAGAAAGTTAAAATGATTTGTAATATTTAAATTTCTAAGTCACCTTAAATTTCAAAAATAACACATGCAGTCTGATCAATCACAAGGGACTTAAACACCATAATATAGATTTTGTTTCAATCTTAAGCAAAAAAATGCACTTTCAAGTGAAAAATGATAGGTGATAGATAATGAAGTTCATAGAAATATCCAGATCTTGTATCCAGTAGGATTCATTATAGAAACAAATAGTGAATAATTTATTATTTAAATGGCTAGAGTAATGTTCAAGAGAAATATAAACAAAGCCCTTTTTTTCTTACAATTTGAAATATAGGGGGCTTATATTTTTGTCAAAATAGTAATTCACCATGGGTGACAGATGCTGCTCCCTAGTCAATGGAGAGTCTCAAATTTTACTCTGCATCTCATTGGGAAGGAAATATAAATTTTTAAAATAGAATTAACTTTGGGAAAGGCATCAGTGCTGCAACTCTTAGCACCAAATGTTTTTTCTGGGAGCACCAAATGCTTTAAGGAAAACATTCCAAGTATCAAAGTTTTCAGATAGATAAATATTTATGGATCAAATCCATAAAGAACAGACATTGTTATGAAATATATATAGATGCCTTCAAAACTTTCTTTCTAAGCAGAGTAGACACATAAGTTAGGAGTCATTTCCCACTTAATTGTTTTTGCAACCTTATGCAACACAAATGGGTGATGGATAAGACTCACTCGTTTATACACAGAAAGTAGATCTTTGCTAATGTCATGTCCAGAAAGCTATAGGAGCTATTTCTCTCTATATATAAAGTGTCATAGAACTTACAAAGGCTTTATTGTTATCTATTTTTCTGGTTCAAAGGTATAGAGATTTTTGATCTAAACTTTGGGTAAGAAAACTATTCTTTTAAAAGAAATTCATTTCATTTCCTGGTTAGAATAATCTGAGAAAAGCATAATGTAGATCTGGTTGATATATATATATATGTGTGTGTGTGTATATATATGTGTGTGTGTGTGTGTATATATATATATATATATATATATATATATATATATGTATGGTTGATATCTTTAAGGGCAATAGAATTCCATCTGTTTGAACTTTATGAATGGCATTTTTTTCAATCTACATGTAGATCAATGCCATCTCTTTCTTGAGAGTTTTTATTATTTTTATTTGTAATTTGCATTACAAATCTCCATTAAGCTATTTTGCCATTTAAAGGCAGAGGTTAATTTACATTGCTCTTGTAGCAAAGTACAATGTGCTATATGATAACTAGAGAAATTTACAATAACTACTAAAGAAACACAGCCTTGCTTTCTGTCCTATCCTTGATGCTTCTAAAATGACGTTATTGGGTATGCACTAATCAGAAATGCTGTGCTCATTTAAGAAAGTAGCAATAGGTTCAGCTGCAGACACAACTACAGAACAAATGTCTACAAGAACTCATTGCAGAAAGAGTTAGATATACTATATCAGCTTTCCATGTTGTACTTGCTCACACAGATTCTGCCAATAATATCATCTGCAACCATGTTGGATACATTAGAACTGAACATAATTCCATTCTCAAAACTAACCAGGACAGTGGTACTCTCAGTCAAAGAAGGCCTGAACTTTCTGTAGACTTAAAGAAAATGATAACACAGGCACAGGTAAAAATTTTATTTATGAATATGTGGACACATCACGTTGGATCCAGCCAGCCAGTGACATAAATAAACTTGAGCAAAAGATTCAAGCTAGAGAATACACACACACACACACACACACACACACACACACACACAGACATATTTGTGTGCATAAGGCTTCTCAGATCAGTGTCACAAACCTGGACACCAACCAACAGAATCATTCCCGTCCTTTGAAATTTCCATTAAAAGCACAATGGGGGTAATTATACCAGGGTGATCCAAATCGTTCTTTCCATCTTGTGCACTCACATGCCCGCCAAACATGAAACGTTCGTCTTCTTCCTCCCAATGTGATGGTTGTTGAACTTATTTTTAGTGTCATTTGATAAGCCTTTGTGCTCGCAGAGAGACATCCCACTGACCCGGCCACTGGTCATTGTCTATACCAGTTCCCATCAAAGCAGGCACGCTTTGTCAGGTTTCGAGTCGAATATCCATTTCGCATCTGAAGTACAGTATCGAAAGTGACTAGATCATTTGAGCTGTTTTCTTCAGCTGCTGCCTTCTTCCTCCCCTACAGTGCTTCAGCTCATGCTAACATAATGTGGCATCGTCGATGTGACACGGTGGTGGTTTTTCTAAAAAATTACAATATATACGTTGTCAATGGTTTTTGATGGCGACCCTTGTAGAAAGTTAATTTATAAACTGAAAAAGGAGGCTTGTTTCCTGTATCGAATCATAACCAAGGTAGAGTCTTCAAAGTCCAAGGAATGTGAATACAGTAATAGGTCATTCAATGTCAAAAGGCATAAAAAAGATGAGCGAAATCTTCACAGGCTGCTGCTTGCTGTTGCCTTTAATTATATTAATTAAACTTTGAAATTTTCATGCAAAGAGAATTGCTGGCTTGTGACGCTGAAGAGCCCTTGGAGACTTGAAGGAAGAAAAAAAAAACCCTGAGCGGAAGCTTTGTGGTTACTGCTTCCTTTAAATTAAAAGCAAACAAACTCATAGGTATGTTTACAGATATTAATGCTTTACGCACTACTACATCCTGAACACAGGTGAAGGGGGGCAATCTACCAGACTCACGGACAAGATCTCAAGTCACTAGTCCCTTAAACTCCGCTCCAGGTCTTTGGTTAGAGGCTGTCTTCCTGCGGGATAACGCTCTATTAATTTTCTTGTCCCAAGTGCATAATGAAAGAAAGGTGTCTTAGAAAACTAAAGGGCAAAATCTTTCTCGCTACCAATACCTTGAGGCATCCTGTCTACATTTTGTCATGCGTGTGCACTTTTCAGTGTTGGAATGACAAGATTTTCTAGTCAGCAACTTCCCGTAAGGCACTCTAGGATCAGGGACTTGGAAGGAGTTTGTGATCTGACAGAGCTATAAGGCAATGGACTCCATTATTTTCTTAGCCTGGTAGGAATTTTCATTTTCTGCCTACAGCTAAAGATCTTGCCACACAGAAACACAAGTGCCACATCTCCATGTTAAAAACTCTCATTTCCGTCCAAGACCCAGCATGGCTAGCTGTTTTGTCGTCCCTGTTTTGATGTCATCTTTATAATACCGGTGCCATTGTCTTTTCTCTTTCTACACATTCAAACAAACTTTCTAGCGTAAGTCAGCATGCAGATTAACATCTCTCTTTATTTTCAACGTCATAAAGCATGAGTTACCACTGAGTTTCATCACTTCCTTTGTAGATGGCAGAACAAGTGTTTGCAAATGCTTGGTGCAAGTAAAGCACAAAACAAAGAAAATATTTCCTGATGGAGAGGAAGGAAACAGTTCTTTCAAGAGCTTTTGAAATGCGCTTGACTTTTTCACTTGACTGGAGATCAGCAATGTAGAAGTGTGACATCTTCGTACCAACTTGGTCCTCGAGCTTTCTCCTTACTGAGACGGGACTCGGGAGAAGTTTATACATCGGCCCTGAAGAGAGAAAGAAATCCTTAGTGAAGTAGTGCAGCAAAAGGCGTAAGAACACCTCGTTTTTGCACTATAATCTAAAGATGATTACCCAAGTAAAGAACAAGGCTCACATGAGACACAAAGTTATACGTTCTTCTCCTTGGATCTAAAGACTGTGGTTACATGAGTCAAAGCGTCGTGTAAATTCACCGACATGATAGTATGGTAAAGTTCATACAGAGAAAACATTACGGAGCTTGAACTCTGTTCCTGCTGTCTGAAGTACAATACAACTATCATAACAACCAAAATATCAAAGTCATCATTCTAATTCTTCCTCCAATTAATTAAAATGCAAGTATTCTCTATGCAGTCCGGTGATCCTAACACCTACACGTGAGGAGCGCACGTAAGACAGGCTGCAGACTGAGGGTAAGGAACCGGGAGAAAGCAAAGTGATGCCATCTTTTTGATGCTATTTTATGGAAGATTTTTGCAGGAGGCAGCCTTCTTGATCATGTCAACCACTGCTGGCCAAGGCACACACTGCCATGCGCTGTGCTGTACTCCTTCCGAGTCCTGACTGTATACTTCAATTACACATCTCCAAAGAGAGCGCACCAGTCCATTTCTTGACTTTTCACTGAAAGCTGCACACACATGTTCTGTATGTAAACAGCCCAAAATGATTTAAGAAGAAAATGCCAGTTAGTGATAAAGGACGCCCTGCTTTCCTGCCCTGGGTGTGGCACTGCTGACCCAGGGCCCTACGTGGTTCTTGTCCACAGTTCTTGGCTCACCAAAAGCTAGGGTGCTGTTTTCTAGTTTAGGGTCAGCACTCTAATCCTACTGAGATTTTTCAGTGTCATAACATCTGCTGTCGAACTATTTCAGATTGTAGAGCTTCTCTTTATTCTCCTATCAGTGTCAATAAAATTTGTTTTAGAGATCCAAAGCAGGACAAAATAGAAAAGAAACAAGAAATATTGTTGAAGAAGTTTGGAATGTAAAACAATGATTTTTTTCCACCTTCCTTTTAAACACGACTGCTGTATAAATTTTGAAATTTATCAAGAAAAGGAAGACCATAAAGGGAAAATAAAGCATTGATTTTTCTATTGGCTTTAGCTAAAAGGCAAACAGCCACTGAATTATCTTTCGTATAAATAATTTTGAAGACAATACTATTACTATCATCACAAATGTTATTATTTAGTCTGAGTTTAATGTCTCTGAACCCAGGAGGCATAAGCATGTAAACGATAATATAATATGTATTATAAATCATAGTAATAAATACAAATAATCTTGAATTTTATTTTTCGTGAACTTTAAATTCAACATTTTTCTGAGTAACTTTGACTTAAAATGCTCTAATATGGATCAAAATTAAGAGTAAAATCTAAATATACTTCCAGGGTAAAGCACTAGGCAGTATTCACTCTACTTGTGCAGTTAGCAGAACCCTTACTACTTATTCAATCAGGCAGCGCTCATACTACTGATTTAATTAGGCAACCAGTCTAATCAATTTGAATTTTGTATCATGCCTTACAAATAATTGAATCATAGATTTTACCAATTACAACCTTTTGTAATTGTTTGTAATTCAATATGAAATTGAATATCCTAAGTCGTCATTAGTTTAAAATGATTTGGATTACAGTAGATTTCATTCTTACGTCTTGGGAATGTAGTACTCCTTGGATGCATTTAAATTATCATTAAGTTTATTCATTTGGAACGACATAATTACTACAAGTAGAATGTTTTAAATATTTAAGTAAATTAGCCAGAGTGGTGGTGCACACCTAAAACCCCAGCACTCTGGAAGGTACAGAAAGGAGGATCCTAATTTTGATCCCACCCTGGGAAACTAAGAAACTGAGTGAAACTCTGACTCAAAATAAACAATAAAAAAGGACTGGGAATGGAGCTCAATGCAAAGGCCCTGGGTTTAATACTGACAGAGAAAAAGAGGGAGGGCAAAATTCTAGGAATTTCAATGAAATGGTTATTTAAACTTTTGGTAAGGTCACAAATGGCTATTTAATGTCTAAGACATGTTTCTGTATATATGTGCAAGGACCTACAGGCACACAAGTACAGCCTACATCCAGACTAGCACATGAGGGAGCCTCTTCACTGTCTACATTGCACCAAACTTCTAACATAAAGCCTGTATCTGAGCATGTATCTCTCTAGCTAATTAACAATGTAGACTATTCAGCCCTTAGGCACCTTTCTCTCCAGATCAACTGGCAAAACCCCTTTTAAGAGGGAGTGTTATGGTTTATACTGCAACATCCTCCACAGCCCCATCCCCTCAGAGGGGCAGTGTTTGGAATATGATTAGATTATGGGCGCGCTATTGCTGACCTGTCTCTTAGGACGCAGAGCCCAGTCAGAAGAGGCAGGTCCCTGGGGGATGGCCTTGAGGGGTGCGACTTGCTCCTAGTTCTCCCCTTCTGTCTCTGTTTCCTCATCAATACAACTGAGCCACTTCCGTTCACCTAGGCCTTTCTACCGTGCCAACTCTGAACTGCACACCTGAGCCAAAATAAACCTCTCTTTCAACTTGTGGTGCCTGGTTCGGAGGAAGAGAAAAGGCTAAGATAAGATACTGCGAAGAGAAACACTAGAGCCCTGCTTCTCAGCTCAGCGATATTCCCATACTGTGGTACGCGAGGGTCTGCAGTGATGCTTCATCCATGGCTGGGATGAAGCACAAATGGGGCAGGCAGCAAAAGCTTCTACCTCGGAAACCTGGATGAACTAAGCTCTACTATCACTGATCTTTTAGAGCTGCAATTAAGCACATTTTCTACGCTAAAACGTCACTTCATAACTATTAATCCAGATGTGTACACGCCTACCTTAACTCACATCACCAGTAAACTTCATTTACCTTGACTTGTTTCCTTACTTCTCTTATAGATGTGTTCGTAAGTCTAGGACAATGTAATATTATCCCTTTAACTTTTTGTCATAGGAGGGGCCTATATGGCTTTTGGTCATATACAGAGAATTTTGAATTTTGGAAAATTGCTATTAATGACTTTGATATTAAGGGGTTAACTCACATGGCAGTTCAGAGCTGGAAAAAGCTTATTACTATTAATAAACTCATGCTTCCTTTTTAATATGTAACAGCAATCATATTAACTCAACATTTTTATCTTTATGCAGTGG
This sequence comes from Chinchilla lanigera, assembly GCF_000276665.1. Taxonomy (NCBI): domain Eukaryota; kingdom Metazoa; phylum Chordata; class Mammalia; order Rodentia; family Chinchillidae; genus Chinchilla; species Chinchilla lanigera. The sequence continues at coordinate 4,217,832 of NW_004955433.1, forward strand.
CTTGTGGGAATCTCATCTTTATAACATATTGTAATAGCATTTAGTTTCCTTAAGTACATTGTCTCATATGGCTGTGCTTTGACTTTGACCTTTGATTATTATTCTAGGGTTTTTTTGTCTTTTTGAGACAGGGTCTCACTATACAGTTCAGGCTGGCCTTGAACTCACTTTGTACCCCAAGCTGACCTTGAACTCACAATGAACCTCCTGCCTCAGCTTACCAAGTGTTGGGATTATAGGCATGCACCACCACACCCTGCTTGTTCTAGTTTTATTACTCTTAGGTTTTATTTTTGTTCTCAAGAATAAGTAAATATAAATTATAATGGATTTATTTCTTAATTCTCAATTTATTTCTTAATTCTTTCTCAATCATAATGAATATCAAAATTCATCTTAACCTTTAAAGTCACCCAAGAAAAGTTCTGCCTCAAACTCTGCCTTATACAAAGTGGCTGTGGCAACTGTACTTCTTTTCTATATTGCCTTTTTCACTGAGTTAGAACGTAAGGAAATACTCTGCAGATAGCTAATGTCAAATGATGATTTATTAATTTAACCTGAACTAAATTAACATAGATAACACAAAGGTAAAGTTTAAATATGTAAAAATGTTGAATCTTAGTATTCTCCAAAGTTCTTCTCTAAGAATAAATTCTGTAGCTCTAAAGACTGAGAACTTAACTACATTTGCCTTGCTTGCTAGGAAAAGCAAATACAATTATGATTTCTTACAAGCTGGAAATGTATTATTATTTTCAGTACATCTTTCAAAGAAATCTCACTCTATTAAAAGCTTTCTCTCAGTACAAGAAAGAAAAATGCACCAAACACACAAATCACAAATAAAATTCTAGTGCTAACAAGGCTAAATTCACAATCATAATTTATCAGCTTTAACTTCATTTATGTGATTTTTCAGGCAATAATTACAATCTATTAGAGTGAAAAACTTACTGACATTTTCACTGAAATTGTTGCTGGCAAGTGGTCTTGCCATATAATAAGTCTCAGGCCACAAAATAAGTAGAAAGTGAAAGAAGATACCCCAGAGAAAAATGTCTGATGTTATATTACTACTCACAGTTAACTAAAACAAGAGTTGAAAACAAGACAGTGGTAGGAGCTGATGTCTGTTCTAGGTTATGCTAATGAGATCCTAGCTCTGCTGCAGAATTTTACAATTGGTTTCACTCCCTCATTTTTACTGTGGTCAGAAGAGCAGCATTAACCAGAGCAACTGCCACGACTCCCATCTCTTGAACATTAAAATTCCAGCGGCATTAACACTTGCGAGCTCCTTTACTAGCTATCTGCACAGGGTGTATTTCACTGCTATAACTGTTATAGGATTATGCTCCCCTCATAAATATCCATTGACAAGCTGAAGCAAACAACTGCACTTGAGTTTAGAATTTTCAAACACGGATAACTGATTTATTTATATCTCTACTTCTATAAAGAGGTTAGTAAACCATCATGGTCTATGCAGTAGTAAAGTTTCAATTTTAAAATCACACACAAAATGCAGATATGTATGATACAGACACAGAGAAAAACCAAGAGGTCTTGGAAATCACTGTTATGAAAAGAGATGCAAGAACACAGTCAGTTTTGAATAGATTTTCTCTAGCAGCTAGACACACAGCACTGAACAGGAGGCACATAGTATTTCCTTTTTCTCAGTTTATAAAGGATCTGTGCTAGTCTTTGCTCTAAATAAAACTGAAAGGTTGTGAGCTGAAACATAATTCCTTTTTTCTAATGGAAGCTTACCCTATACATGTCCCACTTCACAGAAAAGACAGGACACTATACGTATATTTACTTTGTGTCAAGAAAGGAAGTTTGCTAAAATTTTTACCTTCAATTTCTTTCTTTTTTGTTTCTTCATTCTTCTTTTTTTTTTTTTTTTTTACTTAGTCCCTCACCATTATAGGAGGGAGGCCCTATCCCACAAAGCAATATCTTGCTTGTCTTCATTAAAGCTCAGGCCTTCCTTCTTGCAGGCACAAGCAGTCCCAGTCTGGGGGGACTCTCTGCCTTTTCCACCCAATCTTTCTGCCTCCTGTGGATCTGTCCCTGCCTTAGAAATTCCCTGCTAGCTTCCCTGGGCAACCCTCCCTATTACAACTTTGCACAGCTGCAAAACTTTTGACTCCACCAGGCCTCATCAGAACAGTGAAACTAATGAACTCACTGCATTACACAGCTGTCTCCATTAGTAATGAAATCCTTTTATTACAAGGGACTAGTTTCAAATATGTTATTAAACAGATCAAAATGAGCAATCGCAATGAAAGTCGTTAAAATGCATTTCTTCATTCTATCAAAATATTTGTTTCTTCATTGTATCATTCTATCATAATATTTGCAATATTTTAGTGGCTCTATTCATATCTATTAGATATAATTTTTTGACATTTCTCTGGAAATTATTGTGAACTTTCTAATAAATCATAGGTTAGATATACATAATATAGATATACATAATACAGACATAACTAAACCATAATTATGTCTATCTTATTAGTTCTTTAACATCTTGTTAGGTACATTATAATTAGCATAGGATGATTTTTCTTTCTCATCTAAATTACAATACAAATTATCTTAGGCCTTAAGCCAATAGTTAAAAAAAATTACTAGAAATACAACTTTAAGGCAATAGAAAAAAATTTTTATGTGTTGTAGTATAGTGAATACCACAAAAGATAAACACTCAAAAGTCCATAATCAAGGGACAGAATAAATAATACACACAATAGAGACTATTATATCTAATGTAAGGCTATTACAATGAGAAAGTTATTTATATACCACTGTAGATGAATGATGCAGATTATTAAAGGACTTTTGAAAAGAAAGCAAAACAAAAAGTAATTTTCTTAAAAACAAAACTGGTTACCACTAGGTGGAGAGAGAACACAAAGTAGAATAGATAAGGATATAAATGAGATAACTTTCAATATATTTTGTCATATGCTACTAAATGAAAACATGTAACTGTTTCCCTAAAAGTGCTTACTGCTAAATCAGCTGTCACTAAGCGCAAAGCAGAAGCCTGACAAAAGCACCAGGCATGGCAATAAAGGTGATGTGGAGAGAGAGCTTCCCACAGTGCACGAAGCTTTCCTTAAAAGGAATGAAGTAGTTAATTAAAGGCTGGGAGCCAAAACACAATTCCAAATAATGATATGCCAGGAAGATAAAGAATTAATTCCCTTTTCAAAGGCACATAGGGTCTTCCCCCAAGGAAAAATAAGCAGACACTGAGGGTTTTGAACATGGCAAGAGTAATGAGGAAAATGGTTCTGTGGACCCAAGGCCTTCCCACCCACAGAGGAGCAGCCTGCTGAGATTTGGGAACAAAACTGAAAAAAATTGCTCCAAAGCTCATGATCTTTTCCATGTGCAAGTCACTGGCTAGTCCAAACCTGCAGACAGAAAATCAATATAGAGACAGGTCTTCCAAAGCACAACAATCTGGCTGTGGAGCTTGGGGAAACCATGATAATTATGGGGCAAAAAGATTTTCTCTACAACTCAGTACTCTCACAGATGGGCGGTAAGGGAAAGAAAGAGAAAGCTCCACTGGTAAACATTTTTGATCCTGTCCTGTTGAAGACAATTTTAGATTTAGTTAGTAAAGTAAAACTAAGACTTCAGCAAAACCCAAATCCACCTCTACAATAGATTATCACCATAACAGAGAAAGTAGCATATACTTGTCTAGGGGTAAATACTGTGCATAGACAGACAGACAGATATATAGATAGGTTACAGTGTGGAGCATAAGATCATAAAAATGGTACACACAAAGAAGTAGGAAAATATGTAACATAAGTGACAGAAAACATAGCCAATTCTTAAGGCCCAGATGTTGCATTTAATAGACAAGTACTTTTCAATAATGATAGTAAAAGTATCTTAAAATCTTGTGAGAAGTGTGGACAGTGTACATAAATGCATTAAGAACTTCAGCAAAACTTCTGAAGTTATAAATAAGAAATTTTAAGAAAGAATAAATTGGAAAAGCTATGTAGCAAAAGTGCAACATCAAAAATAAAGCCTGTCTTTAACTGGTATAACAGTAGCTTGAGCATATAGGAAGAAAGAATAAATAACCTGAAGGTTCAGAAATTTTCAAAATGGAAAAAGAAAAAAGAAACAAAAAGAAAATGAAATCTGTGGACAATACCTAATAGTTGCCATACTTAGTTTCTCATAAGGAAAGGAAAGAAAATGAGTCAGACAAAATACTTGAAAATAATTGTTGAGAACTTACAGGAACTGATGGAAGACATGGATTTACAGATCAAACAAGTTCACTGAACCCCAACCAAGATAAATGCATAGAAAACCAAGAAATGTAGCAAAACTAAAGGAAATGAAATAATGTCACAAATGCATGTATCTCTGCCTGTCTCCCAACTCCTATTCTCTAATTTATAGAGTAGTAGTAAGCATAACAGCAGACTTTTCATCAGAAACAATGGAGGACATCAGACAATGGAACTTACTTAACCGCTAAGTAGGGAAAAAAGTCAACAAATCTTTCAGTAAGAGAAAATATCCTACAAAAATGTGAGCAAAATGAAGAACTTTTCAGGCTGAAAAAAGCTGAGGTAATTTCTTTTCAATAGCTTTTAACAACATGTGCTAACAGATTTTGAGACTGAAGGAAAGGTACTAACTGGAAGCCCAGGTCTGCAGGAAAAAAAAAAAGAGAGAAACAGGATAGTAAATTTGTAATTAAATAAATACAACCTATAACTATTTTTTTAAAAAGTTATTTAAGACACTGTCACTGAACACAAAAATAATTACATGACATTACTGAATTTCTTATCCTCAGTCATTTACCACTTCTTAAATGTGTTCCTTGTCTACACATTTTATGACCACCATCACAGATTGCATTAGAGAATGCTTTCACTCAATTTCTTACTACAGAGCACACAGCAGAAAGAACAAAAATGGAAATTATACCACAGAAATACTATTTGATGGTATATTATGAAAAATTAGAGCACAGTTTTATCTCTAGAGCCACCACTAGAAAACAACAGATACATCTTAAAAAGATAATAGAATGGATAAAACAGCAAAAAAATACTAAAAGGGGACATAAAAAGACGAACAAAATAGCAGAATAAAAGCATATATGTAGCAAATTGAAATAAGTAACAGTAGATTTAAGGATTAGACACTAATTAGACACAAAACCATACATACAAGAGAACTATTTCCAGAGATTTAACACAGTATTTTCTCTATAAATAAACTATAAAATATGATCAAGAGATATATAAGGCAGTAAAGAAATGATCAATCTAAATTTTACTAATATTTTATTATTAATGTCTCCAAATGTTTCATGTTAAAGAAATACAACTATAAATTTAAAGACATTCACTAAAATCCTTAATGCTCAATTGGAATTTAAAATATACCATAAAAACTATTTTTCCTCTAAACTACTGACTTTGTACTTCTACTTGCTAAAAAGGCTTATGAGCAGTCTCAGCCTGGGAACAATGAACACTTCCAGTCTCCAAGTACGGTTGCCAAATACACTTATCTAGCAATGACACATAGGACTCCTTGGGGGAGATGAGTCCAGACTTGTGGCACAAAAATGTATAAAAGGTGAACTTTGCACATGTAGTGCCAAAATGGAAAAAAAGAATTTATGAAAAAATAATGAGGTCATGTCAAAAATATATGAAAATTAATATAATGGTTCAGGCCTTTATCATTTGTCTGACTTCTTGTTGGCATTAACAACACTGGAATAACTTACACAATGCATTAGAAGTACACAGTACCACTTATAAGTAAATGATACATGCCAAAGTAAAAACCTAAATGTGGATTAGAGTAAGGGACTACAGAGTCTATATGAGGGGTGTTGGAAAAGTGCTAGAGGATTATAGTTTTATAAAAATGTACAGGTTACATTTGACCAGAAATTCAAATTTCAGTGAGACTTTGACTATCCTTGGAAAAATAATTCTGGTAGAAAAGACAGTAAGACACTGGAATGAGAGTATCCTTGTCCTATCTCCAGAAAGACAGTATAACATGGCAGAAGTAGAGTAAGTAATAGAGAAAGCAAAAGATGAGCTCATGGAGGCCAGACATTGTCAGGCACAGAAGCATAGGTCAGACCTGAAGCTGTGAGCAACTGTTATTATAAACCCCTTTTCTGGGTATCCTCCCCAAAGAGTTCAGACAGCATATTCCAGTGACACATGCATATTCATGTTAATGATAGTACAACACACAATTGATAAGTCTTGGAAGCAGCCTATGTGCCCATCACAGATAAACAGATTAAGACAGCGAGGTTTATAGATGCAATGGAGTTGTACTCTGCCTAAAGAAGGATAAGTGTGAGTCACTTGCAGGAAAATGAATGCACCATGAGACTATAATACTTATGTGAAATAAATCAGACACACAGACTGAAATGTCACATGATGTCTACGATATGAGAAACCCAAAGTATAAGTAATTTAGAGAGCAAAATAAAACACAGATGATAGGAAACAAGGAGGTAGATCTTTTGCAGATGGGAAGAGGATCTACAGATGGAGGAAGAGGGGAGGAAGGAGAATGGAAAAAGAAATAAAAAAGGATTAGGATGAGATATGTATGTACATCAGTTTCTCACAATGAATGTATTCATTGTGTATAACAAACATGTACTAATGAAAAAATAATATTCCTTTAAAAAAGCAAAGCTACTAATTAAAGTTAATTCCAAGATCTTTCTTTTATAGCAGATTGAACTAGATATTAAGTAGCCTATCTTTCAAATTTTTAAGATTCACATGTACAAAAAACAAAGTGAACAGCTCAAACACCAACCATTATGTTAAATAATGGCTAATGAAAATCAATTAATATTTAAAGTATGCATATAGAAAAATTTTAGAAAAATCCAACTGAACACTGCATAATATCAGTGTTAATTTTTTCAGTGGAAAAGAATGTAGGTATAAAATACAAATGTTTGCTAGAGTATTTCTAGACTTTAAATTTTAACAGCAGATGTTACCATCACAGAGCAAAAACTCTATTTGTATTTTTCCTGGAAAATTAGGCATTAAGATAATCCATTTGCTTTATCACATTGCTTTGGGCACACTTAACAGATATCCAGAATGCTTACACATTATTAACTGAAAAGTATTTGTTGAGAAATTCCCTTTATGTATATAGTCCTAGCAATGCAATGAGTTAGCCTTTGTGAAGTTGGTTGTCTTCAACTTCACAGGATGTCTGAAAGTTACATCCTCATTTTTGGGATCCTTAAACAACATATATTCTCCCCGTCAAAAAGTTAAATGTAACATGTTGATGACTCCTGCCTGTACTCAATGGATACAAATTTTATTAACCCTCTCTACTTAAAAGAACCCACAGTTCTTTGGATCACTAACCATACAATTAACTTCCCAGCTAATTTGAGACAAAGAGTGATTACTGAACAAAAAGTTTCAAAGAAAAACAAATACTAAAAACTTTACCTTAAGTTTTTTAAATAGATACTTTATGGATCGCACTGACTAAAATATTTCATAGAGATGTACAGAACTTCACTTTGCAGGCTTTCTTTGTGACAATTTATAAAGAATTTATTATTACTATTATTATTATTAAAATGTATTAATTGTACAAATTGCTGGGTTTCACTATGACATTTCTGCACAGGCACACACTGTGCTTGGATTGCATACATCCTGACAACCCTCTCTTGTCTTCCCTCTCTACCCCTTTTTCTTCATCCCTCTTCCCCTTCTCTAACAGTTCTACTTACAGGTCATTTTTTTAAGTTTCCAAATATGAGAAAATGTGATACTTGCCTGTGCCTAGCTTATTTTGTTAATATGCTATGCTCCATTTACATCTATTTTTCTGCAAATTGCATGACTTAATTCTTCCTTATGGGTCAATAACATACTGTATTTTCTTTGTCCATTCATCTGTTGATAGGTACTTAGGCTGATAGAGTATGTTGGCTCGTATGCATCATGCTGTAATGAACATGGCTATGCAGGTATCTCTTTTGTATGTGGACCTCATTTCCTTCTGCTACATGTCCAGAAATGGTAGTTCTACCTTTAGTTTTTATAGAATTTCCATATTTTTTCTATAATGACTATACTAATTTACATTCTTCCCAACCAGTGTATAAGGGTTGCTAAAACTCCACATCCGGGCTAGAATTTTTCTGACTGGGTTGAGGTGGAATCTCAATTTAGTTTGCATTTGCATTTCTCTGATGACTGCAAATGTTGAGGGTTACAAACGGTTTGTATGAAAGAGTTTCCCATAGCTTTAACTGGAAAGTTAGTTACAGGGATTATGTTTTCATTCAGCACACAAGTTATAGTGAATACCTTCCAGATAAATAGTCTTGCAATATGTACAAATACGTTCAACTTAGAGATAACAAATTTAGGTTTTAGATATTTATATCATAACTGATAAAACCAATTTTTAAACAATTACTGTCATTTTTATATTGTGAAAGGTATTACATTTCCAAAATCAGGATTTGATCTTCAGCATTTATTACAGCTTAATATTTAGATGTATGATACAAAATAACATGTGGTTTTTAAGTGACATCAATTAAATCTATTCACATTATTCTTGTACATTGTAAACTAAGGCAGCAGCCTAATGACTTCATTTATTAATGAATTCTAATGAAGAACAAAACCTCAATCAGTACCTTAAATTATTTAATGTACTCAGTCCAAGAACAGCACGAAGGCAACCCTGCTTTTATGTGTAGCAAGCCTTTCCACAGAGGCACAGGGATTTATACTGCAGAGATGCCACTGGGACCCAGGAGTCATTTCACTGATCAGTGAGTGTGCAACAGCAGTAAACAAAAAGTCACTAAATGTATATTAAACTTGTCCTTTAATGTTAGCATTCCTAACCTACATAATGTGTATCAACTAACAAGAGTGAGTTTAAAAATAATTATGGAAATATTAAACATCTCCAGAGATACAATTAAGCCTAACAAAATAAAAAGTATAAATTTTCAAAGTTTAAACATTTTAGCATACTCATACAGCTATATTTACCTAAGTAGAGACATAATGGTGCTATTGTTTCTAAATACTAATTAACTAAAAACTAAAATGTGTTAAGTTGCCTTGATGTACAAAGCACAGTTTGCTTGCTGGTCCATAGAATTTGAAAGTGCTGAAAACACATGCTGTTGCAAGTGAAATAATAAAAAGTGATTAGCTTTGATTGTTTAACCCCTATTTGACCATACTAAAATTTTCTTACTTAATTACTAAATTTAAAATGCAAAACCAGAGGTTGGAATTTATATCTACAAGTCAAGTACGTATTGGGTTGAAAGGTACTGCAAAGTAGATGGTAACAGGTAGACATATCAGCACATATACAGATAGGAATATAGTTATATGAATATAGATTTAAAATTAGCTTAGAGAACTAAATTCTGATAGTCTAAGCTAGAGTGATTTTCTAAACTAAGGTAATATAATTAACTTACTACCTTATCCTAATATAAATAATATAACTAGACTTTGGATGGTGGTAAAGTTGGTTCAGCATTATAACAACTCCTCTTTTAACAAGCAAGTCTAAGTACTTGTTGACAGCTTATCCTGTTTGTAGACTGTAAAGTCCACAGCAGTGCTTTGTACCCTTATTTTACAAATGCCTAAAACAGTGCATATACTGCAGTACATATATGGAAAGTTTCTATCAACACAGTGATTAGCAAGCTGTAGAATAAAATACAGTGGTTGGCTTTTCTAACATCAGAAAGATGAAACCATTGGCTAACTGACTTGTAACTAAATAGTGGGGGCAACCATTCCCTCGCCTACTCTGTCACTTGGCTATTTAAACAGACCTCCGGTGTCCCACTTCCTTGCATGGCCTGCTGGCTGGCATCTCAGGGAAGTGGCAGAACTGGAGGATGGAGGTGCTCTAAACTGGGAAACAGTGAGGCATCAGAGAGAAGCTGAACTTGATGTCAATCTTAACAGGGAACAGATGGTAGGAAGCAGGGTCTGTTTTATGCTGAAAGCCACCAACCGACACAACAGACAGAAGAGAAAGAAGAAATTTCAAGTCCACTGTGATCCTTAGATAGAAATACAACACGTTTTGACAAGTGGGAAGTGGTCTTTGTGGGCAACCTAACGGCAGGTGTATGTATCAAGAAGAAGGGAAAATTTTAAGTTAGTACCTGGTTAACTGATTTTATGCCATTTATTTCCCTCTATTAAAAAAGTGATCTTTGAAAAAAGCATCACTTTTCTCTACCTAAGTGGCACAGCAGTTGCTCCTTCTACATATGTTGGCAAAATTCCAGATACCAAGTTGTACATCAAGGAGGAATGATTCTATGTTTATTGATTATTATCATCATTAAATATAAAGATAGAGCACAATTAATGTAGGTTTCCCAAAACAAATATTTTTAAATGATTTCAAAATTTATGACATTTTCTAATAAATTTGAAAATTCAAGCACTTCATTCTATATCAACAAATGAAACATTGAGACATTCTTTAAAATAATGAAGCATAGGGGGCTGGGGATTTAGCTCAGCGGCAAAGCGCCTGCCTGGCAAGCGCAAGGTCGTGAGTTCGGTTCCCGTACCGGAGAAAAACCAAAAAAAAAAAAAAAAAAAAAAAATGAAGCATAACTTGATAAACTAATTTCAATTACTTTATCTTCCCTAAAATTAGTGGGAAAAGTCCTTGCCCTTATCAGGACTGTTGTTCCTTTAGTGGGAAACTATGACTAAAGTGATTAATTCCATGGCAGGACCAGAATACAGACAGATATTCTTTAGAGTTAGGACACAAAAGGATATAAAACCACTAGTATAGAAAAAATATGTAGTGTACACAAAGCTGGTTTTCTTTGAATTCAGTCACTGGTACACTGTTTAAGTGATACAATGATAATTTAATTTCACAATGCTGTCACTTGAAAATACCTTTGGAGATGAAAACAAACCAACAGAAGATCCTAGTAGTCATACATCAGTACAAAGCCATCATAAAAACAGTGCTGAACTGTCTGTCACCCTCTAACCTAACTTCCTAATATCACAGAAAGGATATGTGAAATGACAATGTACTGTATTGTTTGAATGGCATCACTGTATTTTTCCATCAAAGTCAATACCAATCTGAAACCTGGAGAAGTCTCAATGAATAAAATGTTCTTGCACTGGCAAACCCCAAACATGGAATTGCATCAGCGTTTTTATTTAGCCTCTTGTGACAACAGCAACGCACCTCGCAAAAAAAACAAGCCAGTTGTTCATTCTATTTAGTGTTATTAAAAATCTGTTTCACAGACTTAACTTACATTCACTCTTTCTAACCCCCGCCCCTTGCAAATAACGATGGCACTGAAGTCTTTGATAATGAAGAAAACATATTTTATGTAGGCTTTCTTGGTACTTCTAGTTTTAAATATACAACTTAACATATGTTTAAAACAGAGCATATGGAAATAAGAAAAAGCAAATTTGAATTCCAGGCACAAGTATTCATGGAAAGACAACACCATATAAATGTATTATTTTATAGTAATCTCAAATCATACAGATTTATGAGACGAAAAACTACTAGGAACATAACCCTTTCACTATAGTCATACCAACCTTCAGAACTTAAGACATTTCTGTAGTTGACAATGTTCAGGTTCTACAAAATTCACTCCCAAATTTAAAGGGATTGTATTAAGAGTCCTGTGCCTTGTGTCACTGTGGTCATTTCTTATTGAGCAATATTCACAGTAATTCCTTAACAAATCTGCCAGTGAATAAAATTAATTAGCAGTAGCCAGTGAAAAGTAGTAGTGCAACAACTTTCATCTACCCACTTAGCTGCACTATCACAGGCTGCTATCTATTATCAAGAAGGTTGTGAGCAAAGTCTGTCAAAGAGAATTTAATACCATTCCACTGTTCTCCAAACAAAAGTATTTTTAAAGCATTCTTTTTGTTGCTTTTCACTTTTACGGGAAAGACTAATTACATCTTTACAGATATGGCTTAGAAAATATCATCACTCATTATGTTCTTAAACAGGGACGTCAGTATCCTAGGCTCTCTACCTTGGGAGAAGTGCATAGCAAAACTGATATCAAAAATAGTATCTGTGGCAAACTTTCAAGACTGTTTTCAAAATTCTCCTGAACTGATAGTGATTCGTCTGTGCTCAATAAATCAGCAAATACTTTTGACTGACAGTTTGTATTCACTCTTAAGAATTAACAATCCATATATATGTTTCATATGTTCTTTTGTATGTTTTTGAGGAAATTTAGTTAATAATTTTCAATTTACCAAAATATACCAATCCCAAACATTTTTATTAAAAATAGTTATCATACAATGCTATCAGTGAGGTAGCAAATGTGCCTCACTTGCTGTTAGGCCCAGCATTTTAACCCTAGCATTTTAGAGCCCACAGGTCAACTTGTCATCTAGAAGGTTACCTGACAGCGGGCAGGACACTGCCGTATCGTAGCAAATAGAGAGACTACCTTCAGCTTCGGAAGAAAAATAAGAATTTGCAGTGACCTGTAAAGCCTTGCATGTTAAAGTATTTGATCATAAAAATAAAGCAACTGTTTTATTGCTTGTGGAGGCAGCTGCACATAACAAGTCTATAGATATTTTTAAATTAAATATGAAGCCCAACTACATTTTTATATGGGAAATTTGCTGTGAGGTCACAACTTGTCACAAGAGTATCTAATCTTTGTGTTCCTCTTTCAAACAAAATGCCTGAAATGGAAATGCACTCTCATATAAATTATGTTATTACTTGCAGAAGTCAAGCTTTTGGAAACAACCTGAATGTCCACTAGTGGATGAATGGATAAGGAAATTGTGGCATATGTACAATGGAATACTTTTCAGCCTAAAAAAAGGAAATCCTGCTATTTCCAACATGGTTGAATCTTAAGGACATTATGCTAAGTCAAAGAAAACAGGCTCAAAAAGAAAAATACTACATTATCTCACTTATATGAAAAATAACTTCAAAAAGTCAAACACACGGAAACAAAGAATAGAATGCTGGTTACCAGGGGCAAGGAAGGGGAGGAGACATAGAGATGCAGGTCAAAGGGTACACATCTCTGTAAGACTGAAGATGTAAAGTGCAGCATGAGCAACAGAATTCATAATATTGTATATGCTAGTAATTATCTGGGAGTAGATTTTATATACTTTCACTACACACACAGAACACACAACACACAAAGAGAGGCAACTATGGAAGATGATGGGTATTTTTTATCTCAGTTTTATATATACATATATATATATATATCTCACCATGTTGTATAGCTTATATTAATATACATAATAAAAACAAATGAAATTAACATTACCTATTTAAAATGCAAAATATAAGTAGAAAAGTAAAACTTAAAAAGAGAAAGATTGTTATTTCAGTTCATACCCATTAGAATGGATATTTTTACAAAAAAGAAAATATTAAGTATTGGAGAAGATGTACACAAACTGAAATCCTTGCGCCTACTGATGGAAATGTGAAATGATACAGTCGTTGCAGAAGACAGTGTGGTGGTTCTTTAAAAAGTGAAAGCAGAATTTCACAGGATTAAGCATTTGTTCTGTACATATACTGAAAAAGACCAAATGCGGGATTCAGACATTTGTACACCTGTTATTCATAGCAGCATTACTCACGGGAAGCAAAAGGTGAAATCTACCCAAGTGCCTTCCGTTGGATCAATGGCTAAACAAAATGTGATGTATGAATACGCCAGAATAGTATTCAGCCTGAAAAGGGAATGAAATTTTGCTGAGAGTTATAACTCCCATGGGACCTTGTAAACATTTGCTAAGTGAAATAATCAGTTACAAAAGAGTAAATATTGCCTGATCCCACCTATACGTGGTACCTAAGACAGTCAATTCTTGAGCCAGCAAGTGAAATGGCAGTTACTGAGGAGAATGAAAAATGTAGGATTGTTGTGCAACAACTTTCAGTCTGGGTAATGAGTGACTTTGTGGGGGAAGAGACGGTGGCTGCACAACAATACAAATGAACTCAGTGCTACTGGGTTGTATAATTAAAAGTGGCTAAAATGGCAAGTCTTACATTATGTATATTTCAGCACAGTAAACGATTATTAATATTTATAGGCTTTTAAAAACAGCTGAAATCTAGAATCACAATTTCTAGAACTTAGCAATGAAATGAATAAAGATATCCAAATATCTAAAAATCCACATGTATCAGTAATAGTTAAATTTAGGAATATTATGAAAGATTTGTGTTTAAAAATATTTAATTTACTTACAAGATAAGATAGTCTTTTATTAGAAATTACTAACGTATTAATTATAACCTGTAAAAATATTACTTAATATACATTTTTATAAGGCATATAGCCAAGAAAATAAGTCATTTCAAAAGTTCACTGAAATTATATTTTAGATGTATTACTATTTTAATCCTAATAAAAAGCTCAGATTCAAGCAAAACATTCCTTCTATGTAATAGCCAGAAAACAAGTAGATCAGAGTGAAGCAATTCTTCTAATAGCTGAGGGTGGGAGGTAAAGGGATGCTGGTTTTTCACCAGCCCTATTTCCTCAGTCACTTCAGTTGGCCCTAGGAGAGGTCTTCTTCCCTGCTGTCGACCATCTGGTGAGTATAGAAGACCACCACGGGGCTCACAGAGACGGCCCTCAGGGGGGAAAATGCCCATTCCCACTGTTGTTAGTGAAAGGGAAAAGTTGTAGTTAGCTGTTTGTTCACACTGTTGCTGCAATCACTAAGTTTTTTCCATCTGAGCTAGGCCCAGGGCTTAGAGGCAATATCAGGGCATTGTTTCCCCCTATGCTAACAGCACAATGTCTCTGTGGGACTGAAGATCTTTATAATCTGATATACACCTAAATATACATAAAACGGTGAAGCAGAAAAGCTAATTGTAAGGATTTTTTAAAAACTTAAAACTACAGGCTGTATTCCACGTGAACATAATCTACAGTCTTCCAACCACAGCAATAAAATGATTTACTGTCATTATCAGCATTAGTATTAGTTCTTAGTACATAGCTAGTTCTTCTGTAAGAGCTTTAACTACTGTGATTATTTAACCATCACTATGATTTGGATGGCAAGATTATTATACTGAATTCATAGATGAAGAAACTAATGCCTAGAGAAGGTAAGTTATTCAGTCCAATTCCCAGAGCAAGTTAATGGCTAATCCAGGATCTGAACCTAGAAGATTAAATCCATAATCACAACCACTACAACACTAATAAAATTCTATATATTGACTATTTGATCAGATATTTAAAAGCTACATAGATATAATAAAGTATGACTAAATGGGAAACCTAAGTCTAGGGCAATATCGGAATTAAGTATATTACAAATTAAATCTGAAGAATACTAACAAAATAAGCTGCATTAGAGCAACTTATATGAAAATGATTTAAACTATTTGTGACCACAGAAGGAGTACTTTGATCTCTGGACACCAGTCTCCAACACAAGCTAGTTCAAAGGGATAGTTGTGGATTAACTACATAAACCTGAAAACTGCATATTTTCCATTTTGAATAAAATTGTTTTCAAGAATGTTTTCACGCTGCCATCTTCCTAAATGAGTTGCCTGCATATGCTCTCACATCGAAGACAAAGGTCTGTAATTATGAATATTGATTGTGATACCAGGATGTAGTCCAGCGGTGTCCTCAGGGCATACTGGGGGCTATTAAACTGCTGCTTCTTGTACTAAATTACCTCATACTGAAGTGCTCATCTGAATCAAGAGGCCTTCTTCTTACTCTCTTTTCTCTCTCTTGCAAGTGTTTCTTCTCACTACTGTGTTGTATTCATTGTTAGAGGCCCTCTGCCCCAATCCTAATTCACTGCTTCTAATCAAGTACTGTATAACAAAAACAGGTATAAGATAAAAGTAAATATAGCACAAATGGAAAGAAATTTTTCAATATCAATTTTTACTGATCCAGGGAATTACTTATCTGTTTCCACTTAACAGTACCAGAGTGCATTTTAGGTATAGGAATCACTGATCTATTTTGCAGTACCACAAGATTTAAAGTAATAGCCTCTCAGAAAGAGTCTACATAAAGACTCAGTATTTTGATTATATGATGAATGCAGGGTCATAAATTTTCTAAACATGACTGTAGCACTAAGTCTACAGTTCAACACAATGATCAAGATAAAGCGCAATTCAAGTGAACTACTAAATGTAATTAACCAAACCAAACCTTGAGTTACATATATTCACTGTCATATAAAAAGTACACACATATTTAAATTGCATATATTTTTTCTAAAAATTTTACAAATATGCTTTGTTGTATTTCCTTAAGTGCTTAGTTTTAACTTCCTTTGCATTTTCACAGGCTAAAAATAAAGAAGTATTATTTCTTACAAGAGAGTAAATGAATAGAGATAGGTTTATAAGGCTTAAAGTCAGGGACACCAACTGCAAATATTTTATGCTTACTGATGTGTCTCCTAAATTCCACATGTGCCAATAGTGAGTAAAATACCCTAGGATCCCCTCTCTCTTTCTCCCTGTCTCTCTCTCTGTGCTTTTCTCTCTCTCTCTCTCTCTCTTTCTCTCTCTCTCTCTCTCTCTCTCTCTCTCTCTCTCTCTCTCTCTCTCTCTCTCTCTCCTCTTCCAGATAAATGCCAGTCATTTGGCCAAGGCTAACTCACAGAAGGTGCAGCAGGCACAGATGGCACTAATGCATAAATGTAATCTAGCAAAAGAACGCCAATGCCAACCCAGAAAAGGTTCCAAATAACTGCAGTGCCCTTACAGGAAGTCTGTGATTGGCAAGGTTAAAGCTGCAACTGTGAGAGCTCACTATTTGTTCCCAGAGCAACAATAGAAATTCTCAAGTAAATGAGCATATTAATTTATTTTCCATAAATGCACTGGTTTAGATGGTATTTAGATAAATGATATAGCCTTAGAAATAATATGAAATGAGGATAATCTGATTTGTGCCATTGTCTGAACACATTCAAGTGTTCACGCATATCTGAATATCTGGAAACCCTTCCCAGCCATTCTCCATCCCTTTACCTTACATTGCTTTCTTTAGAGCACTCATTACCTGAAGTTGTCAATATTTGCCTATGAACGTGCCAAACTGTGCTTCCCCAAGTATGTCTGGTTCACAGCACTCATCATATGACTTCACACTACACAGTTATTCTATGTTCTCCTGAACTAGAGGTAAATTCTACAAGAGGAGAGAATTAATCAATACCTCATTCATTTCTCTCTCTCAGAGCCTTACAAATAAATTATCATGTGAATGAATATTTTAAAATATGAAGAAATGAATGAAGACATTCACATATAATCTTTATGTATGTAACACCACTCTGATATACATTTGAATTTATTGTAAACTACTGAGAAATGTTACCTTAAGGATAGTTAGTGTCTGTCTCTCCAAATCATATTGCTATGCTCTAAATTTTGAATGCCTTCCAAATATCCAAATCAGACCTCTAATATGTATATTTTGTTAAATTTTAAATATAAGCAAAATATTAATAAAATTCCAATTGTTTCTTACTCTTACCTGTACCTATCCCATAATTAAGCTTGTTTTTCTTTAAGAGGGCCACCACAAAGAGAAGAGTTAGAAATTTAACATGTGCTTCAGCCTAGAGAGAGCAGGAAGATTAGTGGAGTCACTCAAAGCAAGCACAGAGGATTCCCTTTCAAAGTATTTAAATGGCCCTCAACAACTCTTAATGTCTTAACGAAGTGCTGCATGTCCTTGTAAAAAGATATTCCTTCCTAGTTCATAAACCTATTTATTTTCTCCAACCTCAAATAAAAGTACAATAGTCCCCCTCATCTGCAGGGCATATATTCCAAAACCATCAAAAGACAGTTAAGATCACAAATAGTACCAAGCCCTACAATATGACCTTTTGCTTTGCAGATACACAAATTTAGTGCCTGTTCCATCATGGCTAAATGTTAGCACATACCATGGCTGTAAATTTTGCAGTTTGGGGTGCACTTGTAAGACTAGCATGAATTTCTCTTACCCTCTTCAAAATTTCATGGATGGAAGAGTCATTTTCATCACAAGACTTTAGCAAAATGAACACTTTTCCTTTCCTTAAGATAAAAACTTTCACCAAAGTACTATATGGCTTTTCTGTGGCACTTCCTAACTGCCACCAGTACTATTCAATTGCTTTGGGGCCATTGTTAAAGTTAGGTTTCTTCAACACAAGCACAGTGACTGTCAGTGTAATAGCGGAGAAGCTCCCAGGTGACTAACAGGCAGGTGGCAAATTCAGTGGGTCCTCAGAACAAAAGGCTGACACACATCCGGAGCAGAATGGTCCATGATTTCATCACACTGCTCAGGAAGGACTGAGACTTAAAACTTGGAGCTTGTTTATTTGTGAAGTTCTTCACTTAGTATTCTGGTCTGTGGCTGACCACAGATCACTAAAATAGAGGGAAGTGAAACCTCCGGGAGAAGGAACTAATGTATCACGCTGCATTCAGTGTAGCAGTATCCTTCCCACCATGAAGAACTTCTCAATATCCACAAAGTCCTAACTGGCTTATAGCACATCAGCTTGGTAAAATTCACATGACTGCTATGAGTACCATGTAATAGCATCAAAGAATGGAAACATTTCAAAGCAGGACAGAAATTAGTATTTACATAGGGTATAGCCTCCAAAGTATTTTGTCCAGTGGGAAAAAATGGGTGAAGGTAATAACTTTAATAATTTTGCTTTGTAGGATGGCAGAAGGTACCTTTTTCTTCTTCGACTTTCTGATACCATTTCCAATTTTTCTTTAATAAATACACATTTGTTTTATAAGAAAATGTTAAATATTAAATTAATACTTGCAACTTTAGTTATTTATGTTTTTTACCCTACCGCATGCCATGAAAACATTAAAGTTATTTTCCTGAACTATAATCTTACCGTTGAATCAAACTGTTGGAAGCAATTAGTCATTAATAAATGTTGAGACCTTTTTATCAGATATTCACTGCAGGTTATAAAAATGTGCATGGAAAAAGCAGAAAAGTTTTTCTAAGGAGATCAGTAAGTGAGCATCAATTCCTTTTTAGTACCATGAAAGAAATGGTCAAGTATTTGGGCTCTTTTTGTCTTTAAATACCAAATCTGTCACTACAGAGTCATTTAACTTAGAGAAACTCATCACCTCACCTTCCTCATTGATAAAATGTAGAACATAGTAGAGTACCTGTTTCCTAGGGTTACTAGGATATTTGTGAAAATACACTTGAAACACCATTCCTAATGCCTGATAAACAATATTTATTACTGTTGCTATTTCTGACTAACGTATGTGAACCAGCAAAAAGATTAATGCATAGAACTGTTTTACATAAAACTTCAAAATAATTAAAGAAAAAGAAACAAAAAAAATCCATTAGTCAAGTTTTAAACCAAAGAGACATATGTCTGCTCAGCAGTTTTCTAAGAAGGAATACACACCAGTTGATGTAAAGATCTTTTCTAGCTTCAAAGAATTGACCTTGGGCATTTTATTTAAAAAAATCACTGAATAGTGATGGGCATTGTTAAAAAAATTAGGTATGCTTGCAAAATACTCCTAAAATTACTGTATATACCCTCTACCAATACAGAGGGTGTTAAAATTATATGATCGCTTTTAAACAAACAAAAAAATGAAGGAATGAAGCCATTAGACAAAACACAGCTTCTTCTAGGCTATCCTCTCCTGGCCACAACAAACGGTGCTGGACTTCAGTAACACGCCCCACAGTGCTCCCCAACAGTCTCTGTGTTCAGTCTGCTGACCCATAGACAGCTTCCTGAAATTAGACATACTCTCGTGTAGTAGATCATCGATCACCATGTAGTAGTAAAGTACAGTAATGACAAAGAGTTAGGGCAGACTATGTAGAAATACTGAACATAAAAAGAGAAGCTCAAAGGCCACCTGGATGAGAAAAAAGGGAACCTAAAACTAGGCAAAATGACAGAAGGAGAAGTAGTGAGGGTAAAGCCAGGGTCAACACATTAACATGAGGAAGCAGAGTAAAAACTAAAGTGCAAATACAATGATATTTATAATTATATGAAAGTGGAAATAAAGTCTTACTGTCTAGAGATACTGTAATATGAAGAAATTTTAAAACATTTTTACATTTCATCAATGCAAATGGCAATGTAAAATGAATCAGGAACGAGCAGGTGTCTGGGCTGATCTGTAAGGTACCTACTTGTTTCAGAAGGAACATTTGATAATGTACATCAACTGTAATAATATGTAGTACATTTCCATTGCAGTCCAGATGCTGTACAGCCCGAGTACAGAGTACCACTTGAGTTAATGTACTCTCAGGAGAAGACTGAGCTCCACTAGAATCTTTCTTAAACTGAATGCCTGCTGCAAAATAAAGGTACCAGGAGCTACGATCCCATTATAACGTTGTAAGGACATGAAACGAAGAGTTCACATCCATACAGCCTGTATGAATCACACATTCTCCATATCACTGTGACGCTAAAGGGTGCAAATGTTGCCCTCATCACTGTTCGGCAAACACCACAGACAATGTCTTTCAGTGCAGGGGCAATCTTTTTGGTGGATTTTTCATCCATCGCTATTCAGATATATGTTAAATGGCTGAAGGTTATTTAACTGTCTTCTTTTCGGACTTTCTGGTATCAGACCGGGCTGCTCTCTTTCAGGACTACTGCCATTCTCTTTCATTATTCAGCACTGAGATTGGTTGTATTACTTTAGCTCTCAGTTTAGACGTTTCCCAAGCTGGTTTTCCTCTTGATCTTGCATCCAAAGTCTAACTGAACAATCAAAAGTTTTCATATCGTTCTAGTCTATAAAAGTTTCATCTGAAGATAAATTATATCCTCATAAAAACCTGCTATAATTGCTGATGAAAGGAACTAGTAAAACAACAGAATTTAAGTTCATCTCAAGGACTAGGAAATGAAATTAAGCCTAAAAGAGAGAAAAGAAAAAACTAACATAAAGTAATTAGAACTGAATTTAAATTATTATATAACAGTAAACTAATTCGCTTGAAGCTGTGGGGGTTTTTACTGTACTATGCATCACAATGACCTTTCTTGTACTTATAACCATTCATACTTAGTACCACACATGGGTAAGAACTACTGTTATATATTTATATTTCAGTTTTTGTACCTCCTGCACAATGCTTGATACATAGTCAGCACACAGTAATTAGATTATCCACACAGTCAACCATTTGAAGACAATTCTTATTTCAATCTTTGTTATGAAGAAGGGAAAACATAATAATTTTCTCCCTTCACTCTAAAGAAAATGAACAAAGGGATTAGCCCTAATTTTTAAAAGTTTAAGAAACAGCCATAAACTTAATTAAGCTTTTAATTCAGTTATAAAGTATAGGAATGAATTACTACAGTCTCAGCAGAGACATTCAGAAAACAAGGTGCCCATTTCACACTCTTAATGAGGCAATTACTACTAGCAGGAAAACCTCAAAAGATTAAGATTTGGCTCCAGTTAATTCCTTGAAAACCAACCCCATATAAACACTTAAAACAGCACAAAACAGAGCAGAAGAAGCTCTCTGGAACATTATTTGCAGTGTCCACAAATGTTCAGGCTACTTTGTTTTCTAATTAATGGCATTTGCACATATCCTCATTGAAAGTCTCACTATATTAAATCCAGAGAAAACCGTCTATCTAGAGGCAACATTTTCTGTCACTCACTTTTTTCCAACTTTAATTTGCAACATGCATCTACCAAGAGAAACACTGACTTGATGATATGATCCTCAAACAGCCATTTGTCTAATTATGTACCCCAGAAATACAGAAATCATAAAATGCTGTATGCATCACTAAATAACTTCAATGATTAAGTATATATTGCTCATCAATTATGTACTCAACACTGCAGTTTTTTAAACCTCCTAACAGTATTAATAATATACTAATTTTCAGTAAATATAAGCAATGATAGTTTGATATCTGGTTACCATTTTATCTAGTTTTTAAATCATAAATGACCCATTCCTCATTTTTAGAAATTGACTATCACAGCTCTTTGTGAGAGTTACCATGAGGCTAATTATAAATGTTACTGCCGACCATTTAGAAAAAGATCGTCAAAAGGAAAGAGAAACACTGAACAAAACGGCAACTGAAGGCAAAGTGCTTATTTCTGAGTTTAAATCAAGATAATTAGGACCTGCCAGAGGCTTTGGGAAGTCTAGTATCACTGGTGGTGCTGCTCATACAAATTGAAAAATATTATTCCCTTGTGAGTGTATCTTTGTGAGACACGGAACAGTGACAAAATAAGAGGAATAGCTCTAGAATTCAAGCCCAGTAAATGTATCCAAAATGATTCTGCATTTTCATGCTAAACTCTATATAACAAGTTGAGTCACTGTAGAAAAATTTAAATAATACTGAAAAAATAGCACATTATCTTATGTATTGCTACTTTGTTATCCAAGGTGGCTGACATATGGCATCACGTATAGAAATAATTCCTACTATTATGTTCATTAAAAACCATTAAATCACAAGACCATTTTAAATTGCTTAGTAGGAGAATGATGTTCAGAATTTATGGTGTCATACTCTGGCACCTCACCAAAAGAATGATGATTGTGGGGAAAACACGAACGTGAGTTCTTATACTGAAGCATGTATTTCTAATTTGTGTGACAAACAAACATTTTTTTTCAACCTTCACAATAAAAGAAAATAGCCCACACCAAGATTCTCACAAATACAAGTCTGTCATTGGCCTAAGCTGTAGCCCATATGGTTGATACACATACATTTGTGAGTTTAGTAGCACATGCTTTGTGTGTGCAATTTCAATTTCAATAGTCCGCTAATCTTTTAAATACATTAAGCATGTCCACCACTGCTGGCAGACTCTTCTGCCCTTCTGATTGTCTCTCTTTCTATCCTAGCATTTTCTCCCTAGAGTTTGAGGTTTCAGCAATACAGAGTATGACTCGTGCCAAGAGAAAGACAGGGAAATTTAATTAAAATTATACAGTTGTTTTGTGGTTTTTTGAGACAAGGTCTCACTATGTAGTCTATGCTGGTTTTAAACTCATTATGTAACCCAGGCTGGGCAATCTTCCTGCTTCAGCCTCCTGACAGCTGGAATTACAGGCATGCACTACCATACCCAGCACAAAGTTGTTTTATAATTGTCCAACAACACTGCAATCTTCTATACTGGTGTTCTAAAGAAAATCAAATGCAAATGTACTAGAAAGAAATACATCTTGATTTGTAAAACATTATTTGTTTAATTATGAATCTAGGCTTAATTCAACCAGATTTACTGGAAATAGATTTCTCCCTCCTTGAGCTCCTACATGATGAGCATGAAGTTCCCTCACCTGTCCGTTACCTTTCTTCCACAGTAAACTGTCTGCTAAATGCAAAGCTGAGGAAGTAAATAAGGAGACGTTTCCGGCTGAACAGATGACCACTCAGGAGAATAAGCAATCCGTACAAAAACCTAACATGCAACTTTCATTTTTAGGCATAAGCCCCAAATTTCTTTGTATAGCAATAGTTAACTGAACAGTGGAATAACCTTGTGCCCCCAAATCCCTATAATTTCAGATTTGCATGCCAGCCATCATGCACCTTACAACACTGTGTTAGAAGAGATGCACTAACTGCCAACGAATTGTCATTAAAGGCTAAAATAACATTTCATATTTGTTGCACATGTACTCTATGCCAGGCAGTGTTCTCCGGGTTTCACCTTTATCACCTCATTTAATCCTTACAAAAACCAAAGTATTTATATAGTACAAATCAGGGAACATGACATTATGCTTTATTTATTAGTAAACTTTGCCTACTGATTTGAGACCCTCAATATAAGTCAGAACCAATGCACTAAGTTTCTGTTAGGTGTCTCAATATCACAGCTGTTCAGCCTTCCTTTGTAGTTTTCACTTGGAATTTTCATCTAGAAGGTTTACTTATCCCACACCTGGTATGATGAGAATGAAAGAAAGAGCCCCACACAGTCAAAAAGGTCTGAAGTAAACCAACTATAACACAGATTAAGTAATTTTACCCAACATGAATGTGCCCTACTTTAACATATCTGTTAAAGAATGTACCCTACTTTAACATGTAACACTGGATACATACATTATGTCATGCCTTAAAAATTCAGAAAAGACGAAGGGAAAGGAGGAAGTTGAAGCAGAGACAACATGCTCTTCCAAAATGGAGTCTGCAAAGCGGTACAGTGCGAGGTGGGAAATTGAGAAACAGATACATAAAGTTTGGAAACATAATAATGAGCTAATAGAAATTTATTTAGAATGACTAACAAATACTACTAAGTAGTTTCTGGTTTCAGTCTCTGGGCTATGTCCTTTACTATCTCATTGAATCTTTAAGCAGCCATGGGAAGTAAGTGCCATTGTATAAAAATTCTCGTCTTAAATATGTACAAGAAGAAAATGAATTTTAAATATATTAAGAATTTGCTCACAGGCACAGAGGAACAATAAAGTCAGAAAAGGAATCTAGATAATTTGTTTAGGGTAGGTCCTTCTATGTGAACATGGAGAAATACAGAACAGAGTTTATATCCCCTAAGGGGAGAGTACTAATCCAGAAATCATAGCATCTACATAGCACTCTTTTTAACAGGACAAAACACTTCATATCTGCTCAAGATTAATATGCTCATGAAGATAATATTCTGAATTGCTGTGAATCTCTTCTACGTGAGGGGTGCTTCTTCTTCTGACAGAATCAAATAGGAAGCTGACTATGTGTTAGCCGAATCCAAACTCTCACTTCTCAGTCAGATGCAGCTGTTTGAAGGTTATTGAGCATAGCTACCTTTTGCTTTGCACTTTTTCTTGGAGAAGTGCCTCCCTCTTTCAAATTGTAGGCTAAATGAGTCACTCATGTTACCTTTTTTAAATGAGTTCATGGTAACAGGGAAGAAAGTTCTAGGCAAATACGAAATTGCAAGAAAAACTTATGCTGCTTAATATACTTCTGTCTCCTCCTAAAACTGCATATTAGTTCATTAAGGCTTTTCAGATTATTTGGGTAGTAAGGTTCTATTTACAATAAAGACTGGCTTGGCATGACCACCATTCATGCTTTAAGAGTCACAAAAACAAAATGGCAACATAACTGAAAACAAAGAGGAAAGTGAAAGTTTTTATTTTGCCTGCAGAACCTTCTCCAACCTATAGCTCCCATTTACCCTTTACTGTGGGTGATGTCAAAAACACTTACTGCATAAGCAGAGATCTGTGTTTCCTTTGCCACAGACAATAAATCTTTAGTGTCTGCTCCTGATACGCATCATTCCACTTGCTCTCAGGGGGCACAATACATCTCTCTCGCCTCCCCCTCACCTAACAAGGTCATTTGTGAGTGATGATACAATTTATTGGAAAAGTATATCAGTGTGTACAATAATTAGTATCTACTTTTAAGTATCTTGTCTGTAAATATTGCAAAACCTATAAAAACAGATTTCTACCTCTCTATTCATTATTGTTATAAAACTATGCTTTATCCCAAATGTACATATTTGAGAAATTAATTTTAGCTTCACAAACAATCTTTTCATTGAATAATAATTTGGGAAGTACAGATAAGAAATTGCTAGTTGACAACACGTATCCCTAGCTCGCAAAGCCAAAGACTTTTCTCAATTAATGAGAAAAGTAGTAGCCAAAAAAATCTAAGGCAGCAAATTTGTTTTTCTTCTCATTAACCTTTCTTAACCAGGATTCCATACGTGCATTAAGACTTAAAGCTAAAAAAAATGTCTGTTGTGCTAAGCCTTATGGTAGCTATGTGACATTTTTGGGAGAATTGAGAAAACAGTCCCTTAGACTATTTCTTCAGTTCCATGGTTCAGATAAGACACTTCTGTTGGAAAAAAATTTGCTTTAAAAAAGGAAAAGACTCTAGCATATTATGTAACTTGCTAAAAACCAGTCAGCTACTAAATTAAAAAGCTGTATTTGAATCTGGACTTTTGACAATAAAGCTGGGGTACATCACATAATACATACAAAGTACTGTATGTTTTATTCCAAATTTCAGGCATGACTTACTTTGTTTTCTTAAAGTGTCAAATAAAGATACACAGAAATTCAAAAGCACATTTTAGATTAACTCTCCCAAATAAAATAAACCATAACAGATGCCTATGAATAGGGTTTTAAGTAAAACAAAGTCTATACAAGTCTAAAAAAGAGTTTCAATCTTCAATCTCTGAGACAAAAGAATTTCTAAACCCATTCAATAAACACATAACATGGTGACTTTAATTCATGATTTAAAAAATCATATAGTAAGTTTCTTCATTATCCATTTCAGTAATTGAGTGAATCTGCCCACTTTTCTTGCAGGATAAAGAGTGGAGGGTGAGGAAAGCAATATGGAAGAGGAAAAGGAGGAGAAGAAAGAGAAAAATGAGAGGAAAAAGGGGAGAAGGAAAGAGGTCTCCAAAACACTCAGATCTCTGAATTATGACAATGTTTAATATGGGTATTACAATAGGCTGAGGACACGATTTATTCCCTTTGGATTTCAACATTCCTGTGAAGCAGCATTACTACTACTTTCTCTGATTTCAACTTATTAGCTCTCTAGAATATTTTAGTAGGATGAAAAGAGATGACATCCATTGCCCAAGATTTAGGTCAAAAAATGTGACTCTCTAATTAATGTCTAATACTTTAAAACTTAGAAAAAGAATCCTTTCAGTAGAAGCAACAAACTGAAAATTTATCACTTTAGATATACAGTAAGTTTGAGCATTTCGAGAAGAAAGGAAAGACAAAGGACACAGGCACCCTAGACAGGATGAGAACACAAGAAGTGACGTGGGCTTGGTGCATTATCAAATGACGCTGACGTATCTGAGGTCACTAAGAGCTGTTTATTAAATAAAGAGTGACAGGGAGTAATTATTCCAATGCCATATATGTATCTACACAAGGATGGTGGGGATGAAGTGTCAAATGCAAGTCATTAATGATGACAAGGGCTGGCTTTAGCTGCAACAGCTGTCACCAGCCCAGGTGGGTGACCAGACAGCCATAATCTTTATGGAAGTCTGCCTGGGAAAGTGTAGGCTACTAAAATGATGTTTAAAAAGTACAAATGCTAAGTATTGTATACAGAATAATATACATAAAATTTAGTATTTTCAATGTTGCAAGAACACTGTTATATTGCAAGATGTATACAGAATAATATACATAAAATTTAGTATTTTCAGCATCCCAAGAACATTGTTATATTGTAAGATGCTTCTTGTTATATTGTAAGATGCTAACTTCAGTGTACAGCCAAGCTTTTCTGACAGTTAATATATGGAGGTGTGACCTTGGGTGCTGTATCTGGTCCTTGGTCTCTTCCACTCAGGTGCTGCTCCCTGCACTTGTTCTCACCATAAGGTGAGCAGCTTCCCTCTGCCACTCCCTGCTGTTACTGCGATGTTACTACTTTGCAGCCAGCAGACCATGGACTGAGCCTTTTCAAACCACAAGCCAAATAAATCTCTTTTCCTTTAAATTGTGGGTATCAGTCATTTTGTTGAGCAACAGAAAAGTTAATACAGTCTTGATGTCAAGAAACTCTTGGGTTTAAACTTCACCATTTGCCAGCTGTTTAACTCTTAACCTCCCATGTACATAATGGGGAACCTCTTTTTAAGAGAATTAACTAAAAAAAGGAATGTAACATAGCTAGCATACAGAAGGTATGGGATAAATATAAGTGCTCTTTTAAGCCAAGTTGTGACCTAAGAGAGTTGATTAAATCTTGATTAAAATTACTTCCTGTTAGTAAATATGTATCACTCTTACAAAGTTTTACTAAAAATACATCCATTTCCAAATACTCTCATTGGTAAATTATCATCTAATGTTTTTAAATAAGATGCATAATTTCTTATACTCAAACTTTTGTGATTAAGAAAGGACAAGGCAGCTATTATGCTAGTGCTGTTCTATGTGAATGTTCATGGTTCCAATTAAGTCTATGAAACCACTAGAAAACTTCTATTCTTAAAAAAACTCTCACTCAGGGAGCTGGGGATTTAGCTCAGCGGCAAAGCACCTGCCTGGCAAGTGCAAGGTCGTGAGTTCAGTTCCTGGTACCGGAGGGGGGGGAAAAAAAAAATTCTCACTCAATGCTTATTACTTTGGGCAATTTCCATTCACATTCTTTTTAACTAAATACTCCTGGTAAGATTGTTGGGTCTTAGAGTCAAAGAAATATAACCAAAAATTCATTTACTACATCTGTATTTATACTCTTTTTCCAGTCTATTAATTAACTCAATAGTTACTATTTGCACTTTATCAAAATGAAAAATTTGATCATAATTTAAAAATTACAATAGTTATCTGTAATTTTATAGATCGTATGTTGTATTTTCATTAATACTATTCATTAAACTAGAGTTTTATTTCTAAAAAAGCTGCAGAAAACAGCATAAATGATTAGAAAAACTGCTTACTATAAACAGATTAAGCTTGCAATTTGGTAAAATGAATAATTTTCTTTTTTTATATAATGGAATATTACTCAGCTGTAAAGAAAGATGAACTCAAGGCTTTTTATAGGTAAATGGTCACAACTCGAGACCATACTCATAAGTGAAATAAATCAGACCTGCATGTGTAAGCATCATATTGTCTCACTACGGTAAGACCTGAAAGAGTGAATAAAAACTAGGAGGCATGATAGACATTGTGAAATGAAAGGAAAATGCTCAAATGTAAAGGGCAACTGGGGTGTGGGGAAAGAGATGGGAAAGAAGGGGAAATCATGTAAGTATATATATACAGGATAACTCACATAGTTGTACTACTGTCTTCTATTGCTCTACAGAAAGGAACAGTTAATGATTACTTGTTTGATCAATCTAGTATGTCTCTATTTGTTTTCCTGAGAAGCCACTTTGAAAATATCAATGGGTAATACAACAACCATGGTTAATTTCCTACAACTTTGTCTGTAACTCTGTTTTGTATGTATTGTTCTTATGCTATTTTGTAGGTGGATGTCTGTTTGTTGATATGCTTTCCTTCTTTTATTTTTTTTTAAATAAAAAACTATAAAACAGAATAATTTTCTTATGTTTTAAATTGCACAATTACTATTAATATCACTAAAACTACTGTTCTTACACAAAAGAAAGTACACAGGATGATACCTTGAAAATAGGGAAAGCTAGTATTTGTTATAATTTGATAAAAAGTTATCTTCTCAGTAAAATAATAATAATGTTAGCAAACCCTGGCATGAGCGTCTTCCAAATGCTAGTTCAAAATAATGAGCTTTAAGCCAGGAATATGGTGAGAAACCTTTGGCCCCCCAAGTGGCCCATGAGACATGTGAGACTGAGGGGTCCTCCACAGGACACAGTGCCATGAAAAAGGGGGCCCACTTTCAGCTCCCTCTGTGCACAGGTTAGCGGTTTGTCTTTAAAGAAACGAAGCACATTTGCCTCAGCGTTCAATGACACACCTGAAGAGAGAGGGTAGTTTGAAAACCATTTCAGGGTTGTATTTTTATAGGATAATATTGGGCACACTATTTTCAGACAGATCAAGGGATAAATTTGACAAGTCGAATCAATTGCTCCATACATCAAAATAAAGGCTCACACTCACACAGAGAATAATCTGGGAAATAAACAGTAAATTCAATATAAATGTAACTGAAGTCTAAAATAATGATGAAATATTCTGAAAACTGGATTTTAAGGAGGAATTACAGACAATAAATTATATAACCTAGTCAACAATACCCTAAATGAAAAATGGTGGCTATTCTGTAGTGAATCTGAATCCTGTAATATTTGGAAAGTGTAATTTGGGATTGTGTGATAATCTTAGACTTCACATGGGACTTTTTAGTTTGGTTTTCTAGATTAGGAACAATAATAAACTTAATAGTTTAATATCAAGAATAACCTGTTGATTTATTTTCTACCATTAATTGTATAATATTTCTTTTTTAAAAGAAAAGTACAGAAGCTTTATAATTGTTCTTAAGTCTTGGTTCTTCTGTAATATCTGTATGTGCCAAAATTATGCGTGCATAATTTTCTGGCACCAGCATTTACCGCAGTAATTTTTATTAAAATGCCACATATGTATATTTCAGATATTTTGTATTATTTAGGTTTTGGGGTACTTTTGGTCTATTTTTGAGACTGGGTCTTGCTATGCAAATCAGGCTGGCCTTGAGCTCACTTTGTAGCCCAGGTGGGTCTCGAACTTTCAACAATCCACCTGTCTCAACCTCCTGAGTGCTGGGATGATATTTAAATAACCAGTAGGGGATTCATAGTGAACTAGTTCACTAGTATATCTCAGCTATATATTGTCCTTTCACATTTAAATTCATTGTTAGGTTTCTCAACTCACTGCATGGCCATGTAAGTTAAGACTCTAACATTGAATTCTACAATGGTATGCCTTTCTGCATAATTGATCAATAAATTTCGAAAGAGAGAGCAGAATTTTCACGGTGAACTACAATTTTCAGTACCCTATTTAAGGTTCTAACCAAGTTAATGCTACCTACCTGTACTCAGGAGCCTGGCAACTTCTCTAACTTTCCAAGCTTTGGTTTCCTTGTGTTTAAAATGGGGATAAAAATACTCTGCAGAAAGTTGTCTGGAGAATTAGGGCAACAGATGTAATGTCGCTAGACTGTTACAGGGGGTATTTCTGATTTTTAAATTATGCTTCCTTTTTGAAAAATAAAACCTCTATGTTGACGTGCATTGGGGCCTTAGTTATACTTCCCAGTAATATTGTGTTATTTCTGTCCACACCGTATTCTTAGTATTTTTCTGACATGTTTGAAATATTAAGAGCCTAAGAATTTCTGGTTAAAATTACATTAATTCTGGATTTTCTATCCATAAGCAGTACTTAAAATATACTTTCTAATTCATCAATAGTAAAGCAAATCGGATATTAAATTATGATCAAATTGTCGTCCTTAGAGTTTTCTTAAAATCTCTAGCCTCAGATGCTAGAGGTCAGAGGCTAGACAAGTGCTATTTATCATCTAGTTAGCTGTGGAGAAAATGATCACTTAATGAAAGGAGTGTATTTAGCTGATTTAAATCAAAGTGATTGATTTTCATTTAACATTTGTCCACTACTGTTAGCGCAAGTTGGAAAATCAATTTCAGCATGACCCAATGGGAGAACAGTCTCATGTATCTCTATATATTTAATGACAGGAACACTTTAGTACTCTTTTGCTTGTAACAGTATTAAATAAAAGGAAAGCTGTGCTTAAATGATTTTGCAGTTGTTACACAAGGCAACAAAGTGTAACATATCAAAATGACAATGGAGATAATCTAATATCACTATTAATATCTATTCTTTCTTTGAAGGAGAAAATTATCAAGAATTTGAGAAGTCTTATAAAGACAGTACACAGCCACCAAATTTAAAGGTACTTATTTTAAATCCGTATCTTCTTTACCTCTTTTCATATTCAGTTCGTTTAAAGCACAATGGTAGCAAAATATTCTTAGGAATCTGGAATCACAGTATTGTTATGGTCGTTTGAACATGTTTCACACTATTGTCAGGAACGTGGGCCAGTTTTTCAGTCTCACATAACATGTAAAATGTTCATTAATTATGAGCTCATGAGATGTCTAGTTACTAAAAGCATAAACTAACTGTAATTTCTGTAGATAGGAAACCAGATTTTTTTTTAACCAGCATGAATTTTTTCAGCTCCTCTCTGAAGGGTGCTATGCAGGGTCCAGAGTCACCCTCTGGGCGTAACAGGAAGAGCCCCATAGAGTTGTCCTAATTGGAATTTGATAAAAAGACTGCTAGCACTTGATAGTATCTTTCTGGATCATTTATATCTCAATGCACAAATGAGAAACTGAGGGAAAAGAGATTAGGAAATGAAAGGTAGTCAATGCCAGGATGGGGACCACAGGTTCCCTTACTCCCAACCTAACTTCCTTTCTAATATGCTATCAAGAGCTCAAAGAATTGCTTTAGTTCTACCTTGCTCCTATAATCCAGTCCCCAACTCCCCAGATATGCTACCAGCTGGAAAATATCCTGCAGTTTTTACAACATTTAAGCAATTCCATCCTTCTTGTTCCTCTATTTTTTCCTCCTGGGGCACAGAATTCAAGTAAAAAAACTTGCTGTGTAGGAAAGATTTAAATTACACAACTTCTAAGGCCTATTTTAGTACAATTATTCCTTATTATATGTACTCTATGAATTTTCTGCAGAATTTACTGCCACCTCTAAATACCAAATTTTATTTATAGATGCATGCAAAATTGCAAATACACAAAATGTTACATATACAGTAGTACCTCAGCCCACAAACTTAATTTGTTACACAGTTTTGGAAAAGATGGTTGTGTTTATATTTTTGTGGGAAAGATGGCTGCAACAGAGTTTGCAAATAAAAAAATTTCACCAAGCACTTCTGTTTGTGAACCAAACTGTTTGCAAACCAAGGTGCATAGGTAATATGTCGATTAATGTGCGTGCACTCTGAATTCATGACAAGAGAAGTTAACAATATAGATATATAATTGATAATTTAGGCATCAGAAGAGTTGGGTCCAAAACTGAAAATTTAAGAGCCCTCCCTTACCTGTATGACTGTCCTAATCCAGCCACTTTAATACAAAAATAAAGTATCGTGCTGCCAAGTGACAGTACAGAATAATGCAGCATTCACTGGACGAGAAATTTTTAAAAACACTTGAACTTCAGTAACGTAACCCTGAAGAACTCACTAAATATTTTGGGTCACATGTGCTTCACCTGTAAAATCAGAACATGACACATAAAACTCTTAAACTGTTAACAAAAATAACACAGTGGCGCATATTTAAGGTCTAGTGAGTGTTCAGTGACTGTTAGCTGAATCTGAGCTCTAAGTCTTTCCTATGAAAGCAAAGTCCCTCTCTTTCCTAGAATTATGAACTTAATAACTAGAATGTGCTACCACTCCCATTAGATGATAAACACTGCTATACTCACACACACCCACACACAGTCACAATACACACTTGCACATAATAAGCATTGGAAGTACTGAATTCCAAGCCTCACCGACTGACCTAAATATTCCTGAGAAGCAAGAAAGAAGACACCGACAGAGCAAGAAAAACATCTGAATCCAAAAATCCCTGACTACTCTGTACTGACCCTAATGGTCTAAAAAGACAGACCGCTAGGTTTATTATGGGATCAGTTTTCTTTTTATCCAGGAATCCACTTGACCACTTAATTCTCCAGACCTGCTCTAGAATAACTTTTATGTGAGTCTTTTGTTGACCATGATGAAAGCCTGTATACAAAATAGATACATTTTTCTCCAAGCCACAGAGAAAAATACATTATTTATCTTCTGTCACAAACTTATTTGAGAACCTTCCAAAAGCCTAGTTTTAATTTCCTGTGGATTATATTACTACCTTTAGTCACTTTTTCATCTCTGGGTCAAAATACCTGACACTCACAAGAGAAGTTTATCTGGACTCACACTTTGTGGAGGTTTCAGTCCATAGTCAGCTGGCTCCAAGGAGGGCAGCAGGACAGAGAAGAAACAGTCCATGGTAGGCAGGCAGGAAGCAGCAGCCATGAAGGGTGGAGGAGATACACATCCACCCTTAAAGGCTGTGCCCGCCATGACTCACCTCTTCCCACCGGGCTTCACCTCCCAACATCACTCCCAGCTGTAATCCCATCAGAGAGCTACATCAAGGGAGGCATATCACACACCCACGACCCAGTCACTTCCCGAAAGCCCTACCTATGAGTGCACAGGGTTGTGGGACACACCTAGATTTATAGAGGAAACTAAACCAAACTACCTATCTGAAATTTTTTGCTAACTTTCCACAGACTATACATTAATCCAAATTCTTGACACCTACAGACTTTTCATCTCTAACTAGTCACTATATGCAAAAATAGACAAAATAACTCATTTTCATATTTTTCCAATTGTATTTAATAACATAAAAGGAAGAAAACAGTGCTGCAAAGGAAAAAAAAAATCTATCTTAAAGACTAATTTATGATTTTAACTTTGCAGATAATGTAATAATAACCAGGCCATTTCTACTGAACTATACCTTCCTACTGAAATTTAGTTAGCTGTCGTCAGAAGTAGGACATTTGTGTAAAAATTTAAAAATTCAGTGTCCTGTACATTTTCATGACCCGGGAGTTTTTTGTGCAAATATATAGAGAACATGAGATATAATCTTGAAAATGTGTATCTGAGGTTTTGAGCCTTATCTGTTTTTTAAAGATTTCTTCTTAAAAAAATTAAAAGAAATTTTCCAAAAGACAGAATACTGCAATCACAGAATACGCAACCTGAAAAATGTAATTTGTAGTTTATTACTTAAACAGTCCATGTTTTTACTGCCTGCAAATTTTTTAGAGAGGGAATATCCTTCCCATTCTTCATCATTTTTCTTTCTTTCCTTTCTTTGCTTATTCTAGTTCTTGATTCTTTTTCCGTTTCACCTTATAACCTGAGATTTCCTCTTCAGTGAAATATTCTGTAACACCAGTAAACATGAAAGTAACATTCTTCACATTTACTGCTGTTACAATAGATGGGGATTTTATCTGAATTTATTGTTACTTGTCTATCATCCTGAACAGCTCTACAGTAACTGTCAAAAGCTGAATGTCTGAATATTAACCCAGGGAAATCTCTGAAAAATGCAAATGAAAATACTTACATTAAACACACACACACACAATTTTCTCTCCCTCTTAAAATTCTGATGCCAAAGCATGAATGGTATATTAAAGGTTTAACTTCAGTATTAATAAGATTTAAAACTCATGGCAATTAATTATGATTAATGAAGTCACCTCCTTTCCCCCACTGTAACACTTTCTCATCTCGTCAATTCCCTGTTACATAGACCCTTTCATGCTCTCTTCAGACTGTGAAAACCAAGGTCTTGAGACTTCGATCTTGCTATCTGCTGATTTCTGTATCTGAGATTAACGTAGTAGACATTCAGCAAATTTACAACCAACATCTCGGACAGCTGCCCTGCTTTAAGCAGTTAATGGAAAAGGAACTAATCGAGATGAAAGTGCAGGATCAGTTCATAAATTTGGACTCAGAGGACAACTGAAGCCATAATATCTCACCTACAAAGTAGGATCTGACTTAAATGCTCAGTTTTCTCATGCTCAGAAAAGCCAGCACTTCTGTAGACTGAATGAGACCCTCAGAACCAACAAAAGACACATTCCAGCCGGCACGGTAGATGTCAACAAGAGATTAGTTGACATTAAAATATATGATTACGTGATTAAAATATATAAACTGGCAGGGACATATACAGATCTCACAAGAATTTTAATCACTGAAAACTTTTCGTGCATCAATGAAACATCGAGACTCAAACCTCTACAAACTGTGTGCTAAATAAACTTTTCCTCCCCTAAAAAATGAAAGATCAAATCTGTTTTAGAACTATGCAAGCTCAAGCAAAAAATAAACATATTTTGCTAAGAATAATTAATAAAAATTGTAAGGTTTTATCTAATCTAAAAGAAAATTTTTTTAACTTCTAAAACTCATCAAATGGTTAACAGATTTAATTACAATTTAAAAATTGCTCACATCCCAAAGTGACAAATTTTAGTTCCATAAAATTAAAATTTTTACGTATCAGCATTTCTGCTATATCTTAATAGGAAGTCATTTAAATTTTAGAATGGCTTTGTCTTAATTTTTCAGGAGCTTAGTTGCAGAGGAGAGTCAAAACAGTTAAACAGTAAGTAATGACAACAGAAACTTTTACATTCCACAAACCCAAATGATGTACTGCTTACAAATCATCAATGTCTTATGCACATATTCATCAACAGTTCATCTTTTCTTAATTGTAATAAATTAAAGGGATATTTATGTACTCAATGCTGTCCCTTCAATCAATATATCATACATAGACTAGTGTAATAATGTGATTTGGTGGCACAGGACACCATATCCGCGATTAGAAAGTTAAATATCTAGACCCCGCTCACTGAGCTTCTGGTACCATAGTGGCGTCCGTGGATACATTCAGTAAAGGACAGAGCAGATGAATAAGAGAAGACTTATATGTTTAAATAAAATCTGAAAGCCATCTGTGAGGAAGATGGTTAAATCCAGTTAAACACAGGTAATGCAGTTACAACAGATCATCCAAGTGGAAACTTCATAAAAGCTCTGAGACATGCAAGTGGAAATAGGAGCGGGTACTAGACTGTGGGGGATGACACACCTAATGGAGATCAGGAAGTGGTGCATGTCTCTGTGCTCTCCAGAGAAAAGTGAGAGGGGAGGAACAGATATAGTCGGTTAGATCTCACACATCAATTCTCGTTAGAAAGAGAGAAATGAGAGATCACTTCCTATTTACAACTTCTATCTATATGCTATTAAACATGATACTTGAGGTTTTCACTGAAATAAAACTGGCTTACTGGGGCTGGGGATTTAGCTCAGCGGCAAAAGCGCCTGCCTGGCAAGCGCAAGGTCGTGAGTTCAGTTCCCGGTACCGGAGAAAAACCAAAAAAAAAAAAAAAAACAAAACTGGCTTACTATGTTAGGCAGGTAGACATGAGGGGCATGTGTTTCCATGTGTCCAATTCTCAGTAGGGTGAGCCTTAAAACTATGTGAGGGGCTGGGGAGTTAGCTCAGCGGCAAAGCGCCTGCCTGGCAAGCGCAAGGTCGTGAGTTCGGTTTCTGGTACCAGAGAAAAACAAACAAACAAACAAAAAAACTATGTAAATAAAATACACTACACTGAATTCATAATAAACTGTTAAGAAATAATTAGTGTTGGCTTGGGGAGATAGCTCAGCAGCATGGCACCTTGCTTGGCAAGCACAAGGTTCTGAGTTCAATTCCCAGTACCAAATAAATAAATAAATAAATAAATAGTGTCAAAATAGCTTTGCTAGATTAGAAACACATTATTTTAATATGGAAACAATGCTTTGAGTTTTTAAAAAATGTTAGAAATCTCTAATTTTGATTCAAATAAAAATATGTTTAATACTGGACTAGGTTATGAATCATGTATACATAATATATATATGAAATCTCTCTCTATATATAGAAATATATTTATGTAATGTGTATATAAAATTTTCAGTACACTAACCTGCTTGCTAAGAACTATTATGTGAATATAAACTTTTAAGAAGTTAGAAACATCATTTTCCCAAAATTTTCTAAGTGATAAAAGATCTAAAAGGAGAGAGGTGTGCTATATATTGCAGAATAAAATTATTTTAAGATGAGAAAGAATTTGTAAAAGCTAGTCCAATTTCATTTTTAAACAGGATAAGAAAGGAAAAATGGAAAATTTATAATGTTTTAAAATAAAAATAACACAATCCAACATAAAAATAAAACAATAAACAAATGACCACTAGTGTGTGTCCACTAGCTCTGTTATTTACAAAGTTTGAAAAGTGAATTATTTTCATTCTATACTTCAAAATTACATCAGTTTCAAAATTTTCAAATGTTAGAGCATATAATTTGATTTGAAGTAAAAATAGTGAAAATATAAATGAAAATTATATGGCACAATTTTGAAAAGAAATTAAGGATTATAAGCCTACAGTATTATTATAAAAATCTTGTTTCACTTACAAATAAAAAATAAAATAAAACATATTTAGTGAAACTAAGAGGCATTTATCCTTAAAGCATATATTTGCATAATATGTTAATATGGGTACTTTTAAAATAAAGGACAAAAAATATTCGTGCTCAAGCCAATTTCCTTAACTAAGTCTTGAAGTTTTGTTTACATTAAACTGATAAATGGGCATCTGTGGACATAAAGGCATCATCATAACGCATTAAGCTGTCCACAAAAAATGTACTTCTGTCTTTTTTACACTGTGTTCTCTCAGCTCCAAATTCAAATTTCAATATTTAACATATGCAGAATAACATGATTTTTATAAAATGTTTAAAAATTGTAATGATTGACTTAAAATGTACTTAATCCTTTTTGATAAAAATTATATTAAAATTATACTTAAAGTACTCAAAAAATAGGAAAAACATTTATATGAGCCAACATTTCTCTCCCAAACCAGACAGTTTAATTGATGTCTTCGAGATGTTCTACATCAAATCTATACACTAAGTCAAAAAAAAAGTGTTCAATCTTCAACCAAGGTTAACTGTGTGCCAAAGTTCACTGATGACAAAAAACTATATTTCTAAAATAGGTCCTGAATGTAAGAATAGGTATTTACACCAATAATTTTTGCTTCTTGTCGTCAAGAGATTTCATTTTTAATGAAGATATATCTCTAATAAACATACATTTATAAATAAAATCGTATGTGATACTACTAAATAGCAAATAATATTGTCTAGGTGAAAATGTCTACATATCTCAAACTCTATTCTTTTAAAAAAATTAATTTTTGATAGTTTGAATCAATTTGCTTATGTTGCATTTCACTTTAGGGAATCAGAAAGAGTTACCACTTTTCCCAGCTGATATACATAATTAAGACACTATTTTATTAACGCTAGGAGATGGTATCAAAAATAATGTATTTTACATGTCTGCTATTTTCACTGACACACACTGAATAATATGTTCTATCATACTATATATTTGTATTAAACACAGTATATACACATATGAATGTGCTCCTAAATCAGGATTGTGCTAACAATGTTTATGACATGAATAAAGTGCAAAAAATTTTTTTTCAAATAAATATAAACAAAGTTAATTACTTTTATTAGTATAAGATGCGATGGTATTTTTAGCCTGCAGTGTAGTCAGACGTAGAAGATAATAAAAATGAAAGACACCAGCGGTCATATGTAGGGTAGAAAAGCCTGGTATTCTTTCCCAGTGTGGTCACATAGTAATTGGCCTAACAGACTACAGTATTTAGATATCTCAGAAAGAAAAGATAAATAATCAACTTAAAGTTTTAAACATTTATATATTTTTCCCAACTCTTTTCCTTTAGTATGAAAAAATATATGAAAGCATTTATAGGCACTGTGTACAAAACTGACTTGGGCTAAAATAAATCCTTTCTCCACTGAGCTTCTAAAATCTGTTACAAAGTTCAGCTACACAACATCAAATAGATCGACTAAAGACTTGAGTTTAAGAATGCAGTAATTTAAAAAGTAACTTTTGAAATAATGCTATTTTGTACCCAAACCATTAACAAAAATATCTTTAAATATTTTTTGAAATGCAGTCATTAGCAGTATAAACCAAATCATTTTGCTCTGCCTTGGAAGACCCACAAGTGGTTCACGCTCTGCGAGTGTCACGGGGAACACCACGCAGGTGACGCAAAATCACCACCACCAAGTCACTTACTCCATGTATAGATGAAGTGACCAGGCGTGCTGGGCAGTGGATGGCCCGCGAGCACAGGGAGCTCAGAGTGAGGCCCAAGGAGCTTGGGTTCACTGCAGAAGCTGCATCAGGAGGGCCAGGCCAACTGTTTTGTGCGTGAGTATTCAGCACGGGACAGACAGAGGCAGGGACATAAATCAACAACATCAGAGATGTAAAGCAGAGGTGGCATCTACATCGTTCACCCTGGAGTGGTTTCTTTGTTGCCTTTTCTGTGAACCTGTGCTCCACATGCTCTCCGGTTTGCTGGGCTTTGTCTTTACAATTTGAGGTGAGAGACTGCATTGAGAGAATGGATACTTTTTAAGGAGTAGAAGCCATCAGTCATTTCCAAGAAGAGCCATCTGCATGATGAACAGAAGTCCTCACGACACAGTACAGCTAGCTGAACTGAAAACTCACTTTGTGCCATGCCCATAGCTTCACCACTCCCTGATGGAAACTCTGCCCCACGCTGGCATCTAGCCCACTGCTCCCTGTCCTCTACACGCTCCAGATGAATGCCTTTGAGTCAGGCTCTCCTCCTGGTCCGAGTGGTCATGCAGCTATTCCTTTGGGTGAGGGAGCCTAAATTTTATGAATGACAGTAATTTACATTACCATAGAATTTGTAGGATCTTTCCGCACCCTGGAGCTCTCATTTGCTAGGCTAGTTCTGTAATTCTCTTTTCGGATACATGTGTTCACAACTTTGAGTTTTTGCAATACTCTTGGTGAAAATTTCAGAAATTTTTGCAAGGCCGAATCGAGGGAGCAGGATGGGGAGTTCCCAGGAGAAAAAAAAATGTTTACTTACTTTGTTAGATGTGAAGCCTTATACAGAGAAACAAAGTGATTGTAACTTTCAAGCTCTTTTTGCTAAAGTAATTCCAAGTATGTGGAAACAAAAACTGATTCAATTTCACCTCTATTGTAATTTTTAAAAACACCCTCTAGGTTTTACAACAATTAGTGGATGTACCCATGGATGTCACCAGGATTCCCTTTCACAACAAATCCCTGTCTCCTTTCTGCTGGATGAGGAGCTGCGTGTGAAGGTTAACATAACCTCGACGGAACAACCCTGAAACTAGCTCACGCTTTCTTCTTTCTGTGCCTTTCTGCTTCTCTAACTCTCTTTTCACATAAAAAAAGAGAAGCGCATGGTAATGCATCATTTATAAATTACCTTGTTATTGCAAAAAAAAAAAAAAAAAGAAAGAAAACAAAACACTGCTTTGAAAACCAAACAAACTCCTGCTGCGGACTCCAGCGTGTTTGATGGAACCCCTTCAAAAGAGTCTGCGGCCTGGTGGAGGTTGTTTGTGCGGAGACTTCGATCTGTACCTGCTGTCCCCTGTCATTCCCTGGAAACTTGGCGGCAGATGTTGCAGCGCTAAGTTGTCTCTGAAGTGGCTTTCGGTCCCCGTGTCCCCACCGCAATGGAGTCAAACTGCATTAGATCTCGTATTTGCGCCTAAGGCAAGTGGAGGAGCGCAGCTGTGTCCACCCCTCTCCTACCTTTGGTGTTTCAGACCTCCGGGCTGCGTGCGCGAGACCAAAACGGTTCTGCCGATCCCAACTACCTCCGCTGACAATCGGGGCGCGGGCTGCCGCGGCTGCAAACAGATGTCGGTGACAACCTGCTAGCGTGCACCTGGACGCGGGCCCTCGCCCCGTGCGCCGCGCTGAAACATTCATGACTTGGCGGGGCCCGCGCGCCTTCAAAGCCCGCGCCTGTTGCGCAGAGAGGCGGCGGGA
The DNA here is from genome assembly GCF_000276665.1 of Chinchilla lanigera. Lineage (NCBI taxonomy): Eukaryota > Metazoa > Chordata > Mammalia > Rodentia > Chinchillidae > Chinchilla > Chinchilla lanigera. Next base: position 4,259,176 of record NW_004955433.1, read on the forward strand.
GCCCGGCGGAGCTTTGATACGCGGCGCCTGCACTTCAATTGCTTGATCAAGGACTCCGATTCAGCGGTAGCTTCTTCCGCAAATGAGCTCGGTGCAGCCTCGGAGCCAGAGACGAACATTTGGCTTGAAATGCACCGTGAAGGGACCTGCCTAGTACATGTGCGTGACTCAGGTCTAGTTTTAGGTCGCCTGATTTGCTTATTAAACTACTCTCAAGAGGCGGAGTATGCAGTAAACAATTTATAAATAAATGACAAGACTGTTTTCCAAAATAGAAAACATGTTGTTGACTGGGCAGAGGTCATCTACTTGCAACCATCAGCCACAACTTGGAAACAACCGTTTTATTGTCTCTTGGGCAGCATAAAGTTGGTCTTGCTTAAAAAAAAAAAAAAGTGGGTATTACTTCCTTGAAATTCAGATATGATAAAGTATTATTCTTATTTGTTTCCTTACACAAAACAACCTGTACCCATTTCTAACTAGGAAGTCTCCAGAAGTCTAATTCTTGCAAATTGCTTTATAATCTAATGTACAAATCCTATGCCCACTCAAATATTTCATAAGAAGCACAATACTTTGTAAGTATCATACATGCATATACACACACCCAAAACTTTATGAGTGCAGGAAACATGGGAAAATAAAATTATTTGCAAAATATATTCATGAACTTATATGTTGTAAGAATATCTCTTTTACACAGAATTGACCTTAGTAGCTGATGTTCGTTCCAATGAATTATTTGCTAAAAGATGGATGGATGGATGGATGGATGGAAGGAAGGAAGGGAAGAAGGGAGGGAGGGAAGGAAGGAGGGAAGGATGGAGGGAAAGGAAGGAGGGAAAAAGTCAAAATGGAGCCAAAATATATGAAGACTTCCTAAAACATAATGTAAACATGTAAAATGTTGGGACCCTTTGGTTATCATATTGTGAACAGAAAGCTAATTCACTGAAACACTGAGATGACTTTTCACCTGTACCTCCATGTTTAATCTTTAGAGATACACAGGGTATAGTTATATACGTATGGGGTTGGCAAATTATACTGAAATTAATTCTAACAAATAAAGAAGATTTGGTTGATAATGGGAAGTTAACATGAATTCAGATATTCTTAACTTTCTTTGTGAAATACAGAAAATGAGAAGACAGAAAATTAAAGGGTAGATTTCTCAACTTTTCTAAAGGAAAATATCATATGATTTAACTATATATTTGAGACAAAATTGGTTTCAAAAATACTAGTATAAAGGAGCATTAGTAAGAAACATAAGACCAAAAGTAAATTATGCAGGCTTCCCTGATTTCCTTGAACAAATACTTTAGTGTGATTGGTTTGACTGGATGACAGAATATATACATGTGTTATAAATATGTACATATTTATACACCCATATACGTTTAAATTCTGCAAGGAATTTAACAAAAAGTATTAAATATCCCTTCAATATTACCAGATGCCACTGCCTACATATGTATAATTCAAATGCTGAACACTCAGTACTGAACGGAATCAAAATGATCAGGAACACTGAAAGACTACAACCTAGTTTTTAGCGATAACTGAAAGAACATAAACCGTTAGCAACAGATTGGGATCATTCTATGTTGTTTTGCTGACTAACACATCTTCTGTGCTATCTCAGTACCCTGCTTTTATAAGGTGGAAGTTGTTGAATGAAGTAGTGTGTAACCAGAGGGAGAGAAAATTAAGATGATATAAAGAAAATAATTTTACACTCATGAAGTGAAAGTCATGGAAGAAGAGTTATTTTATGTTACTCCAAAAGCACTAACTGTAGATCACACGAGAATTTAAACAAAGGCATCGGGCGTGGTGGCGAACACCTGTGATCCCAGGACTCAGGAGGCTGAGATAAGAGGATCCTTGGGAGTTCGAGACCAGCCTGGGCTACAAAGTGAGCTCAAGGCCAGCCGGAACTGCATAGCCATACCTTATCTCAAAAAAAAAAAAAAAAAAAAAAAAAAAAAAAAAATTAAACCAAGGTGTGAATTTCATCACATACGGACTTTACATAAGAATTACAATGAGTGGATAATGAAAGAGGCTATTTCATTAACCAACTTCCCTCTACCAATTATCCTTGCAAAGGGTCAGTGATGTTTCAAACTGTTTCCTGCAATTGTATTTCCTAAATGGGTGAACTGTGGTTTTTTATAGAATTACCCCAATTTTATAGAAGTAAAATTTTCACATTTAGATCCTTTTGTATTACATTGACTGATACCCATTTTGTAATGTTTTAACCTACAAATATAATTTATTTTGGCACTATAAGATAAATACTAATTCAGTTATTTTACAATTTAAAAAAAAGAACACATCAGAACCAAAAGAAGCTGAAGTCCTTTGAAGCTGAAGTGTGAGATGCTCCCGCCTTTTCCAAGCAGTGTAAGGGATGGGTTTCCACCCTAGCACAGTAATATGAACAGTATGTGTCCCTGAGCCAAAGCTCCCCACTGTAACACAGGAAAAGGTCCAACAGTCTTTCTTAAACTGATATATGAGGAAATAGTGTAAAACATTAAAGAGATTACACAACTAGAATAACTGTAGCCAATTTTTCAAAAATAAAAAGAGCCTTACATAAGTTTCCTTGGTGGGGAAAAATATATATGGATAAATATGTATCTCTCCCTCTCCCCCCTCTATATATATACACACACCTATTACAGATTTCTATAATGTTTTATAACTTTACAGTCACCTTCCAATTTTCAACAAATTAGGCTACCTCAACTGCAGAAGGTAAGGAATATTTTTATTCCTAAAGAAAATGTGGTTCGGGGTATTTTCCCTATATCTTATTGCTACCACATGCTAGAATAAAGACTACAGCCACTAACTGAGACTGCTATTATCAGCAGAGAAAAATTCAAAATATGGTTTCTTCAAAGCCAAAGGCTGAAGCAATGCATGTGCTTATTAATGGATGTGTACAAGTAGCTGTCTTTCTTAGGAATTACTTGAAAAGGGTATGGTGTGAAGCTGTAGCTCGAAGGGGCAGTCTCGTAAATTCTTAGTAGAATTTATTAAGCGCCCCCCCTCATGTAACAGGAATTTGCACTAGACAACTGTAATCCCCCTTCTAGTGGAATAATCCCTTGCATGGAGCAGGGGCTTCAACATTATTTTTATCAACATCTCACTTCTCTCCTTACACTGACTTAGCAGCCAGCTTTTGCCCAACACAAGCCCCTGTACAAACCTCATCTCCTTCCTGAGGTCGCATCAAGGAAACCCGGTCATACTGTCGCCGCAGCAAAGCCCACAGTGCGTCAAGACGACCCTAAAGAAAATGGGATTTGTGAATCCCCAAGCAATGTAGGCAATCTCTCCCTACTGAGTACATTAGGTAGGGAAAGTCTTACTCCCTACCTTCATTTCTCTCACAAATTGCATAAAAGCTTGGAGGTTCCAGTGCTGAGGAAGCACTGCGAGTGTAAAATGAGTAATTGCTCTCTGATCTGCCTTAGTCCTCTTTCAAATTTTGCGGAGAGTGGAGGCTATAAAGCCACCACTTCTCTAAGAGGTTTATGTTCAATTACACCAAGTACCTTAATTGGCGTGTACCACTTTGTCTGGGGGGGCTGGTGTGTGGGCGGGGCTCGAGGTGGTCTCGGCCTGACAGGTTCCTCCTCTTCTTCAGGAAGCGTCACCACAGCGTTTTTCGCTTTCTCTAGTCTTGCACCTTCCTCAGTCGATCCTTTGTCACCCCAGCGAACCTATAAAACAGAAGGACACTGCTATCAGGCAGAAAGCCACACAGGAACATGCTCTTATGTAACCTGTGGTGCTCTGGTTCATCAGCTCAGAGTGTAAGGGAAACGAGTAGGCAAACTCCTAATTTCTTCTCTGTTGAGATGTAACAGGCTGCTCATCGCTCTTTCTTATAATTTTAAGATCTCAGATGAGAAGACTTTTATAAAAATCTGGAGCCAATTCAGTTTGACACAACCATGTCTCCATAGCTGCAAACACAGAGTTAATTTGTAGTGTACACAGGAAATGTATGACAGGGCACTTAGGCGTGTTAGATGTCAATAGACATAACTGAATAAGTTGAATGATTACACTGTGCCAGTCTGCACTTAATCCACACAAAAACATAATGAGACAGGTAGCATATCTTTTTCCTTCCAGATGAGGAAACTGTGGCACAGGCAGATTAAGTGATGTTCCCAAAGTTACAGAGCTGGAAGAGGCAGGGTGAGGATTTGAACACAGACAATATGAAATGGGTTAGTGGCTTTCAAACCAGTTTGAATTTGGCAAATGTATTTTATACACAGGAGCAACTCTGAAATTTTTCATTGCGTTTGATTAAAAATTATGATTAAAATATTTAGCCTTTGGAAGTAATTACCAATGAGTTTAATTTCACAAAGTTTTACTTGGAAAAGCAGTTTACAAGTCTTCAATTCCTATGACCACCTGAGCATGATCACTCGACAAGTGAATTTTTCATTATAAAAGACAGATTCACAGAGATTCTATTTGGAAGAGAAAAATTCAGGGACAGCAAAGAATTCCATAAATTTTAGAAAATTTCCTTCTCTGAAAACTCATGACATGGAAAAGCCACAAAATCAAATTATTGTTTTATTTTTCAGTGAATAAAATTGAGAGGTTAAAACTGAAGCAAGGTAGGCATATGAATAGAATGTGGCCGCTGGAGAAGGGCTTTGTCCAACCAGGAGCAGTGGAGAAGTCTGGTAAAACTCAAGGACATTGCCCAAGAGGACAAAGAAGGGTGAAGCAGAGCTCTAAGAAGAAATGCAAAGGTCTATCCGTGGCACATTCTGACACACCACAGGTAAGTGATGTCTATAACCAAAAAAAAAATTAACACTTTTTGAAGCACTTTAATGACCTGAATTAGTGGATAGGGATACAGAGGATTACTGTCCAGAGAAAGGACTATTCACAGCTTTTTTGCTAAGGCTTACTTATATGTTTTTGCCTTTTTTTACTACAATTTTAGAATGGGCTTTCAACTCCAAGTGGGCCCTCTTGAGTCATTAAAATGTATCTGTATCTTTCAGCGTGATCAGTGGTACTAGAATGTTCTTTATGAGGCTGTTAAAATTGTTTTAAAAACCATTAAACCTTTAGAGCTAGATAGTTAGCTCTCTTTCCAGAGAAATGACCTTTTCTTTCAAGTCACAGTGCCTTCAGCTAGATAAACTAACATTTGCAAAATTTTGAGACACAATTAAAACTATTAAAAACTAAAAGCAGGGCAGATTCCTTGCAGTTGTAAAGTCTCAATTTTAAGGGAAAAAACAAAATGAGTCATATAGTTAAGTAAACATGACTGTTATGACTGAGGGAATAATTCAGAGTAAAAGTTTAAGTAGATAACATTTAGATCCATTCAGCAGTGGTAGATTTTAACATATACAGCTCCCTAGCCTATCCCTCCCAGTTGATATTTGTAGATGTCATGATAATTAGATTCTTGCAAGTATTACTGGAACCATTCTCAGATTAAACATTTGAAGATAGTTAAACAAGAGTTCTGACTCAGTGTGGCATTCCTAGGATCTAACCATTAAGTGCTATACTTGTATCACAGAGTTGCTGAAATCTAAGAAAATGGGGTAAATAAACTAGTTGGCTTTAGCTCATGGAGGAACTGCTCCATCTCTGCCATCAGTGTCACCACGAACAACACCATGAATCATCATCGCTCACTCAACCTCAAAGTCTAAACCTAGGAAGTGCCTCGTAGAGATTTCCTACAACTCTGAACACAAAATCACACATGTATATATGTAAATCCTAATGTTTTAGTTTGACCACATTGAGATAGTTTAAAAGGTCAAAAGAATGCCAAGAATAAAAAGAACCTCAGAAGAAATAATATATCTAGCTTTTCATTATGGAAAAGCATAAAAAGTACAAGCTTGATAGTTACATTCTTCTACCTCAGCTTTGGCTTTCCTTACGAATAATGGAATTCTATCATTTCCAGGCACATCGGGATGACTAGGAGACTACACTATACCAAAGCAGTTTCAGAATCAAGAAAAGAAACAAATCATTTTCACAAGGAATTGGCAGAAACTGCATTTGAAGTACAGTAACTAAGTATTGTGAATGAATGGTGCTAATAGCTATTATTAACATAAGCTCGGTTCCAGCTTTCTGTAAATTTCCATTGCCGTGATTTTTTAAAATATTTAATATATAGGGAGAGTAAGATTTAAAAATTCTAGATTAAATCTCTGGACTGGTTTAAAATAACTTTAGTTATGAAGAGCTGTTCTCATAATTTCTAGAATTCAATTTACTTTCCCCAGTTTAATGTATTTCTTAAGAGAAGAATTTTCCAGGTTTGAATAGGTATGCTTTAAAACAAATAATTGTTTATGCCGGGGCTGGGGATTTAGCTCAGCGGCAAAAGCGCCTGCCCGGCAAGCGCAAGGTCGTGAGTTCGGTTCCCGGTACCGGAGAAAAACCAAAAAAAAAAAAAAAAAAAAAAAATTGTTTATGCCTTTCCCTTTCTATGTTTAAATTTGAGAAAATATGATGATGCTTAATTCACTGTCTTTTTTATACAGTGTGTTTCTCTTTTGTAATATCTGCATTTACTTTGCCATTTTTAATGGCATTCCAGAATAACATCTGTCATTCCAGAATAACATCCGACCCATTCCTGCCCCACTTCCTGCCACTCATTCCCATTTCCATCTCACTAATAAAACATGCCATCAGTGAGACCAAAATTATCGAAATCTAAAATGCACTCCAATTCATAACAGGTGAGCTGAATTCTTTTCACAAATTTTCTTCAACTGAAAAGTATAGGTAGGCAATATGACATAGTAAAAGTCAGTAACTCCTGAAATTCAAATGATGGGCTACTCAGGAAGACGTGTGTGTTTTGGGTACTCTTCACCACAAACCAACTGCTATATTTTGGACCTGGACTGTCCCTAGAAGGCTCATGTTTTAAAGGGGTGGTCCTAAACGTGGCACTATTAGAAGGTGACGGAAATCAGTAAGAGCTAGAGCCTAGCAGAGTGTCCTGGAGTCCTGGAGTTGCACCCTCAACAAGGACTCTGGGGCGCTGGTCTCTTAGTTTCTCTGTTTTGACTTCTGAGCGGCCAGGAGTTGAGCGAGATGCTCATCTTCAGGCTCCTCGGCGTGGCATTCTCAGCACAGCCCCAGAAGCAAGAGGGCCTGCCGACCACGGCCACAGCCTCTGGAGCCACAAACCAAAACAGAGCTTTCCTCTTTTTCAACTGGTTTATCTCAGGTGTTTGTGACAGTGGTGAAAAATCAACTAACAGAAGATAATGCTTCTCAGTCAGGGTCCACACAGGGGCTCATGGGTATTTTTTTATTTAGAAAGAGAATTCAATCTTTGGAACACTGGAGGACTGGACTTACAAAAACCTATTATTTTTAGTATCTTCAGCAAGAATTTTTTTTTGTTTTTTTGAGACTCTCACTACGTAGTTCAGGCTGGCCTTGAGCTCACTTTGCAGCCCAGGCTACTCTCAAATTCGCAACAATCCTCCTGCCTCAGCCTCCCAAGTGCTGGGATTACAGGCGTGCACCACCACACCCAGTTTCTCCAGCAAGAACATTATTTATTCAATTAAGGGGCACATATCCTTACCTTAGTCTCATGTGGTATATTACATGTGCAGATTTCAATATGGATCATTATAAACATAAATTAGTAGATGCTAATGCCTTTAATTCTAGCACTTTGGGAGGGAGAGGCACATGGATCCCAAGTTTTAGTACTACCTGAATAATTTAATGAGACCTGTCTCAAGAAATGAATGAATAAATTTATATAGCAGTAGAGATATAGCTCAGTGCAAAGTCCCTGAATTCAATCTCTCATACTGAAAAAAAGGATACGTTCATTAGAAAGAACAGGGAACTATATATCACACATTTAAACTTACTCCATACAAAAATACCTACTCATATGTTTTGATATAACTTTCACGCTTTCTTTTGTTTTGCATACATAGTTCTATACACACACATTTTGGAATGAATCAAAGCAAGCTAAAAGCATTGTGTGATGAATCATCCTTGGACATGTGGACATAACAATTTTATTTACAAGTATAATTTTTACATACAGAATAACATCCGTCCCATTCCTGCCCCACTTCCTTGCACCTACAGTGACAGAAAATATGGAAGGGGAGAAAAATATCATTTTCTCTTGGACTGCTGAGACTCCCATGCAAATATATGTGCAGTATCTTCTCCCAAAGTCCACCTTAGTGGTTTCTGGCACAGGCCTTGCAGGATGGCTTGTTGGCCATGAAAGACCTGCCTCAGAAGATACTTCACAATAAAGTGGCAAGCTTCTCGGGGAAATGGGCATTACTTGAAGATCTAATGTGGTTCTATGAGACGAATGAATACTTTGGTAATTCTAAAAAGAAGAAACTCTCTTCAGAAATCTGAATTTTATTGAAATGTATAAAAAGAGAAACTGCAACCCTTGTGGGGCAGTTAATGACCTCACTGATATTTGATGGCAACACTGGGACAAAACAGCTATGACAAAAGAAGACCTAAGCTATGAGGGCAAACACATAAAAACACCTTCTTATTAAGAAGTAACATTAAAGAACAACTAAGAAGGAGGATATGCAAGGGTCTGAGTGAAACGTTACAACAATTTTATCAATGAGAAAATTTCTCAAAGTGCTCCTGGGGATGGGAGGCTAGCCTCTGTATGCTCTTGCTGAAGGCTCGGTTCTGGCAATAACTACTCCTTATTAATCACTTCATCACTTCAAACACTATTTTATGGTGGTAAGGCAACCTTGTTTGACTTTAAGATATGATATCAAAGTTCAATTTTAATCCAACTTGGAGTCAGTCTGAAAGTTCAATACATTCTATAAATATGTAATATTCATTGGGATACTTCATAAGTAGTAATTGAAAGATTTTTCTGAGTTTTAAATACACTTCCTCTGTATTTGTCACAAAGTCATTCCATGTCATTGAATATTTTACCATTTTCTCCTCAAAGAGTTACTATTGGGTCTCTTCAAAAAAGAGCATTGTTGTAACTTTATGGGTCTGATTTTTTGAAAATTGTTCCATGAACTAGTTTTTTCCAAAGCAATGAGAAAAACCCTAGGGTTTTTTTTTTTCCCCTTAGAATTCAAAGAACTTATCAATGCGATCCTTTGACTAATGAAATCAGTTTTTGAATGACATGAAATGGCTAGGCTGAATCATACAAAAAGATCCAGAACTGAGTAAAAATGGATACTATGAACTCTGAATTGAATTGTGAAAAGCACATTTTCCATAGTTTAATAATCTCAGAAATACATATTCCAGATTAGCAGCTTTTTCTAGGATACCAACCTCCATTCTTTTAATTCCTCCAACCCCTCGGCCACCATAATAGGAAGCATCCACAGTTGGCCATTTCTTCGTGGGTAGAGGGTCTTCTTCTTCCTGTGGAGATAGTTTTTAAAATTCACTTAATAAAAATGTTGTTCAGTTAGAACTGGCTTACATATAAAATATTTAGTAATGTTACTATTATGGAAAAAATGTAAAAATTATATATAAGATATATGGAAATATGTATATAAATTTCAGGTCGAATGCTAGAGGCTACGCAGACTATTTCCCTTCCTAGGTTTATCCCTATATCATCCCTAAGTTACTAGAAGTTGTTCTTTAACCACGAGCATCATTTGCTTATTGCAAATCTGCTTATCATTTCATACTTAAAAGGATAAAACTTTAAAGTTAGGACAGCATTTTCACAAGCACTTAAAGCATCAGCATATACATAAGTTTGAGTTCTAAAATTTGTTGTAAAATACCGATATATTCCTCATTAATATTAGTAATATCAATTTGACTAACAGTAATATGAAAAGCAATAATCACTTTCAGGACCAAAATACCATCTTTAAACCACCATAGTGGATCTTGCAACTTTTTGTAAATAAAACAAGTGACAATCAAGACTATGAATATATTGCCATAAAAAGTAAATTTAATCTTCATGTACAGTCTTGATGGTCAGTTTATATCTACCAATGTATGAAGGTCCCATTTTTCTAGCATGTGAAAGAAATGGTGAGGTAAAAAATAGCAAGTGATCTTTGCCAAGTAAAAAGTCAATACTTAGGTGCCATAGAATTTTTTTAATGACAAATGGAACTGAGCAAGTTTGAGAGCGATATCTATATATGGGGGTAAATACCTGTATCTGTTTACTAGACATGCATTTACCTCTTTAGGTGCAGAAGGTGGTGGTGGTGGAGGAGGATCTTTGATAACCTATTCAAAAACAAAATAATATAAAATGTGGAAAAGTTCCATGGCATAAGGATGAGAATAATAAGGATGTGTAAAAATAATTACATTGGTAAAATACAGTGGTAACTCCAAAGATGACCCAATGAACTTGCCTCCTAAAATTCATGCCTCTTCCTTTGAATATGGACCTGTCCATTACTAGCTTTTTTCCAACCAAATTTGGTAGCGCCTCATGACTTCTGAGGAGGGGTCAAAGGGAGCTTTCTGTCTTCCTCTGACAACCTTGTGGCACTCATACTGTGGGAATTCTGCTGTCACAAGTCTGCCTTAGACCTTCAAACTATAAGGAGGCCCACGGTGATTTTACAGAGGGGTTTGATGATGACAGGGACAAGGGCGAGCCTCCGCTGCTTCAGGCATCCCTGCTGCTAAGACAGACATGTGAGAGAAGAACTGATCCTGGACATCCTGACACACTGAGCTTGCAGGTGGCTCCAGCTCGGCTGGTATGGGCTGCGACTGCAAGGTTCCCAGGCAGAATCTTCTGACTGAGCCTGTCTAATCCTCACAACTATGAAGACACTAAATCGTTGGTTTAAGATAGTCTGAAAAAAATCAACTTGTTAGTCATGATTTCTTTGCTATACATGGTTCCTCAAGAAATCTTACATGGCCAATGATCTGAGTGAGAGGAATGGAGTCTAAGGCTTAATTTGAGCTGACCTGACTGGTCCAGGGATGTTCAAACATTGACCTCATCATAATAGAAAATCCTTTCCCGAGTTCCAAGCTTCTGATAATTCCAGTACGCATCCCTGTCTCTACACTAAGAAGAAAAACTGAAACTGCTTTGCTTCATCTAATGTCAAATATTTTAACTACATTAACTTTTGTTAATTTTAAAACAACGATGACTGAATGAGGTGTCACTTCTACCTCATCAAGGAATTATTATTACTATGTAGGAAGTTACCACTATCAAGTCTATTTTTTTAAATGATTCTCTTGTAAAGGTATTCATAAATGCTTCCCCATGGTAATATCAGATTTGTATTCAAATTTTAAATTTCAATATTATTTTTAATGTTTAGAGACCCGGTCCAAAATTACCTAAATTTGTATTGTCATCATTCAGATTTTAGCTTAGATCTAAACCTCAGGAAGAAAATATACAAACTATAACTACACAAATATAACTGCACAGTAATGGAATTTGACTGAATCTCTTAAGCCTACAAAAAATGTCATTATTTCTTTTTAAATCTTTAATTTGATTAATAAACACATAAATCTAGTATTTTTAGCAATGTTGAAGGATAATAATATGTCATTTTTTTTAACAGTCAGCTCAAGAATAAGTGGCAGGAAGATTAAGATTTAAAATAATATTGTAATTAAGTAAAATAAATTCATGGAAATTGAACTATAGGAACATTTCCTCTATTAAAAACAAAAGTGTCTCACGGCATTATCAACCTATCTTTTTCTTTTTTTTTTTTTTTAAGCAACCTATCTTTCAAAATAAGTGGTAACACTAGATCTGTCAGTGTCTCACACTCAGATAGGTACAACCAGTCCAGTCATCTTCATGCACAAGCCAATACTCCTTCCCAACTTGCTTGTTTCTTTCAAGCAGATCAATGTTTCCAGGTGCAGCCTGGAAATGTTGGCATAGCTGTCATATCTTTCTCACTTCCAAGTGACCCCATCAAACAGTTCCTACGTCCAATAGATTTTTTGAAATCTCTCCTTTTATCTAATCCCATTCTCCCCATGAATTTGCCATCTTTCCAAAGCAGATTAAGATTCCCCTGAAATGCAAAGGTATTTTTTTGCTCTTCCCCAGCATTTATCAAACTATACAATTTCCTGTAGCTCCAAAAATTTGTAAATTCCATACAAACAGCTTTTGTGTCTGTGTAACTTCTCACTGCATTCCCAGTACTTAGTAGTGTCTAGCACAAGTACGACTTTCAAGGAAATAAGGCAGGAGGAGAAAAAGGAATTTAGAGAGAGAAAAATGAGAGAAAAGAGAAAAGAAAAAACTTAGAAAAATAGGAAAAAATGGAAGTGGGGAGAGAAAAACACAGGGAGAGAGGGAGGGACAGAGAGGAAGGGAATGGAGTATGGAGAGAGGAAAAGGAAAAAAGGATTCTTATTCCATTCCCACCATCACTACTGAAAACCAAGAACTTGGGATACTCTGGATCTTGAAAGCATCTAGGTCATTTTCAACTCCTCCAGTGTACACACAACCAAACTCCAATATGCTGAGTAATGGCCACCAAAGTGTAGTGCAAGTATGTCTGGACTGCTTCAAAAAGAGGAAATTTGCTGCCTCACAAAGAAACTGCCAAGCAACTCATCATTTCAAGGTTTTTCCCCCAACTGCAGCCAAAGTTTCTCTTTCTTTATCTATATTTTCCACTCTTTACTCTTGGCCCTAAAATCTGAGAAGACAGATACACAAAACACACACACACACATGCGCACGCGCACACACACTCACACACCACAGAATTTTTCCACTAGAGAAAATGTCTAGTTTTGAATACTAAAATAACTACCACATTTCTACTGAGTCTGCCCACTGGGCAGCTGTTCTCAGCTGTTTCTCATGAAGTGTTCTGAGGTATTTCATCATTTTGTTCTGTTTCCTCAGCACATATTCTTTTAGTCAATATCTCAATACTAATTTGCAGCACTGATCAGAGCATTTTAACTATGGCTGAGCTCATGCAAGTGAATGGTGTTCAGACAAAACACACACACACTCATCCGTCCTTGTCCTTCCCATCCTAAGCATTGTAATTAATAATACTGAAATAATTGATTGATCGGGTATAACTGTCATTGCCTTTTGGCATCAGTAGTTACATGCTGTGTGTGCATAGCTTGTTTCTCTATCTCTAACCCACCCCTGAATCTAACCTGTGCAGCCTGGTCAATAGTCTTCTAACAGAAGCATAAGCAATCTTTTCCATAGGCAAAAGGGAATAACAGTTCTTACCCCAACAATTCAAATCAATAAATTACTGAAATTTATTAAAAGAACATTTCAACTCATACTTTCCCTTTTAGTTTTGTGAAGTATCAGAAAGTGCTCTCTGGAGTTCTCTCACTAGAGAAGAATCAGGTACGTCCTTCCATTACATTAAGGCTGAGCATAATATACATGAATCTATTCTCATTTTACTGTGAGAACTTCAAATTTACTTCTTTTATTATTTGTACATCTTGCACTGATACATAAATTTCTGATGACACAAACAGAATCCCCAACACTGCCATATTCTCCTGAAAACATTGCATGTTCCCCCTCTATAACGCTTTCTTCTCAATGTCGTACTCACTATCCTGTACAGATCTAGCTTAGCTCTGATCATGGAAAAATTTTCAATGTAAAATCTTCATATGATTACTTCTGTCACTCCCAGAAGGATCATGAGTGCCACCACTGCCCTCTTGTACTTTACTGAAAAGTCTTTATCTAGTCTAAGCTACAAGGTGAAAAAGTACAGCCTCCTTTTCAGAACACCTGCATGATCCAGCTCTTCTACACTCATTGTTCCAATGTCTCCGCATGGGGTGTCAGTCCTCCCACAGTTCAGCCCATCATCCTACCTACAAACACCCACATGTACCCTCACTCCAATCAGACTGACGACCCCTCTACTTCCTTTAACTATTATGACCATTTCCATGCTCGGTCTCAGCGAGCCACCACAGACAAACCTACCAACTTTCCGTAGAAGATTTAAAACTTTGAAATACATATATAATTGCACAGGTAAACAATTCATGCTTTGCTAGATTGGATTTATGTTTATTTTGTAACTTTCAAATTGTCCCTTTAAAGTGTAGATTTTAAGGGAAATAACCATTCTCCTTCTTTATCAATACTATCAGTGCCTACCAGGTCTAACACAGTAGTCTGCAGAGAGCAGATATCAAATTATGATCAAAAATGAAGCTGCAGGAACTAAGAATGCTTAAGAAGTAGCACAGTCTACTTGCACATTTAGAGATAAAATAGAGAGGAAATATATATATATATATATATATTCATCTATAAATGATTCATAGGTAGAGATAGATTTTCATGAAACTAAAATATTACTAGCTCCAAAGAAAATGAAGCATCAAATTTCTCTCTCAAGGAGTAAAGTCAGAGAGCTAATGAATTCAGTGACAGCTGGTAAGACTTAGATCATCCTCAGTTTCTTCACCTAGGAAATAGACTAAGTGTAGGTCTTTTCCAATATGAAAATTCTTTAAAAATAATAAATATATATTACAATGTTTCCACCAGGTCTTTTGCTTCAAAGGTTTTCCATAACTAAGCATGGCCATGTCTGTATGCACTGTACTCACTCCAGGAAAGAATCTAAGGGTTTGTTTTTGCCAGTAACATGTAAGTAACCTTATATATGACTAAACTTATAAATTTAAAGTGATTTTGAAGACCTGGCCCACACAGCTTTTATATTGTCAACAATGGATATTAAGCCCTTAAAGCTCTAGCTAAGTCAATTTTTGATCTAGTAAATTAAGATACACAATCTCCATCACAAGGAAGAGGACTTTCAGGAACTGAACCAGAGCTAAGGCTAACCTGTGGGCTGTTTTACTTATTAACAATAGCCATGGGAAGGCGACCAAGAGATGGCAGGAGGGAAGAGGGAAGGGAAGTAAAATTAGTTAAGATGTGTTATGTACATGTGTTATGGTTTGTGTCTGTGTGTCCCCCCAAAGCCTCATGTGGTCATGGGGCAGGCTTTTAGAGTTTAATTGATTACGGGTGTGAGAGCTACACCCGCCCTGGGGTGGATAGTTTGCATACATAAGGGAGAGGAAAAGGGTGCTTGACGCCATTCAGCCCTGCTGTGTGCTTGTTCTTTTGCTGTGTTCTGCCACCCTGAGCTGTAGCTCTCTGCCATGTGCCAGTCTGCCTGTAATCTGCCAAGTAAGGACTGAAACCTCTGCAAACTGTAAGCGAAATAAACCTTTCCTCCCTTAATTTTGGGTGTCAGGTATTTTGTCCCAGCAATGAGAGAAAAGTAACCAAGACAACATGTAACAACTCCCTACAATGAATTTAATAATTAGCTGCTGCAAACCTGTAATTAATTTTTTTTATACTTTAAGAAAATAACCATCCTTTACTATTGTTTCCAAAATCTACTATGCTCTGCGTTTTGTTCTTATAATAACTCTATGAAATTACTAGGCTTATCTCCATTTTAAATATAAGAAAATGAAGGCTCTAGTTTCAAGAATTTTCCTTAAGTACCTGGAAAGAGAAACCACAGAAGTAAGATTCAAACCCAAAACTCCAGTCCAGCCACCTCCTAACTCTGAGTTCAACTTCTGGCACGTGACATTTTAAAATAACATCTGGACTACAAAGAAAAGTATGCAGAGATGAGGCCTAAGATTTGTTAAGCAGTTGCTACCTACTAGGATAAATGGATGGATGGGTGGATGGATGGATGAATGGATGAATGGACAGATAAAAGGATGGATATACGGGTAAATGGTAATATTTAAAGCTTGTGATACTGTGTAAGGTAGCGTTTATTACCATTTCAGAGAAACATAACATGTCTACTACTATGCTTAATACCATTCATCTAGAAATGTTGGGATAGAAAAATGGCTTTCTTGTGATATTTGAAAATGCTTCCCTACACCACATGACCTCGTGAGGAACAAAGGAAGATAAAAATAATCTAAGGCTGTTTGGCTCAAATGCTGACAACGGCGAAAGTATGTGTCAAGCTGACATCCCCACATTTCAGTGAAACTAGTTCAGGAGAAAGGGAAAACTTACTGTTGCCCAAATGCATTAAAAATAACAGTCATGAGACTCCCATTCTTATATTAAATAGTGCAAAAAACACATTCATTTCAGAAAAGAATGTATTCATATGCACCATATTTTATGAGAATTTGCAGATTTTAAAAGGCATAATATTGCCTAGTTGCCAGGATTTTTTCCACTTAGCATCCTTCATCTCTGTATTGAAAATTCTGGAAAACACTTTCACCACTTTATGAACCATATGCAGAGCTTGACTCTTCTCCAACTTTTTTTTTCATTTGTTATTATCATCATCAGGGAGGATTACATCTCATCTACTTAGCTGCTAGAATGAAGATTTCAGTTTGGAGGAGAGCCGATTTCTTATTTTAAAAAAAGTTAGCTGCTTCAGGCAACAGTCCTTTTGATCTGCTCATTAACACTTTTCAAATGCTCGAATGATGTGGGCATTCTTTGCGCTAGAAAATGTCAGCACTGGAGCCTGCAACCAGCTCGATGCAATCATGTTCCAATATTCAGAAAAGAGTGAAAAGAACTGTCAACATTGAACTGCTTTGGATATTTAAAAAAAAAAAACAGATACTGTACAAGGACTGCAGATCAAGTAGTATTGCAGAACTGAATCTTACCAGTGACAAAAAGAAATGCTCGTAATATCATCTCAGTGCCTAAGAGCCCACAGACAACAGAAAAAAATGCTCTTAGTATTTATAACAATTTATTTAAATATATATGTGCATCTTCCTTCCATTGTCTCTTTTCTTTTTTATAAAATCAGAGAGCAAGTTTAGTGCCTTTCTTGTGAAACACATAAACACAAAGTTCTCATATTCACACGTAAGTTCCTTTCTTCTGAATTCCACAAAGTTACACATTTTCAATATCCAAACCAAAATATGATCCAGATTACCTCACCCTTTTCCTTTCCTCTTTGGCAAACTCCTCAATGTTCAAAGAACCTTATTGAACAAATAAGTAAGCGACCATAAATCTAGACAATAAATGCAATCTAAAATGCCAAATACGGCCTGAGATGAACAGTGTGAGAGCCTGTTCTGCCAGGAATTAAGTAAAGGTGCTGCTGTCAAAGCAAATAAACTAAAACCAGGAAGAGTCTGATACCCTGCTTCAGAACTGATACTCTGTTGGAGAACATCACCATGGAAGCAATCCGTCCTAACATCACACTGTATTTCAAGGAGGCAACCAAACATAAATCACTTTAATTAATGGTGCAAGGGAGGCATATTAAAATTTAAATTACTCCTGTTTTATTGTGCATCTGAAAAAAAATCAGGCTGCTCGGAAGGTAACTCAGTGAAGGTGCCGGGAGCCCACCTCAACAATAAAAAGCAGGCACAGGGTGGAAGCATTATGACTACTTAGCAAGAACGGCACAGCTGCTGCTGGCTAAGAAGTGATTCTAAGAGCCTCTGTCAGATCCTCTTCATGAAACCTCAACTTCTTTATAAGCAAATTAGGTTTTAAAAAGATAACTTCTTAAACTGTTTTCTAAATTATGATTCATGAGATCTTTTCTGTAATAACCTAAGTGCACGAAGGAAGAAACAACTTGCAATTTTCCCTTGAGGTTGGAGGGCTTTGACCAAGGACACTAGACCAAAGTGAGCATTTATTACCTCCAGCTTGTTCCTGCGTGTATTTGCAGCTGTATAACACGCTCACTGACAACACTCCAGAAAGCCTTTGTTTGCCACCTCATTAGCCTTGCATCTGTAGTTCTGTGGAGGGTCTGGTTATCCCAAATCATGTAACTACACAACTGTCATTCCTGCTCTCTGATTAGTAAAACAAATCTGCCATAAACTCAACATGTCTTCTAAGCTAAGCAATGATGAAAACATCTATGTTTTCTGATATTTCACTTGTAATTCAATGTGTGCTAAATTTTATCTTAGCCCTTCCTGCCCCTGTTTTTTAATCTAAGGAAAAAAAGAGCACTGCTGCCAACGTCTTTGTTAAAGAAAAGTAGTTATAGAGGACGGATGTGAGAATACTCAATGAGCGAGATGCAGACTCTTAAAACAGATGGCAAGAAATAACTTCACACAAAAATGAGAACTTTTCCCCTTATGGAACTGTTTGCAAACTCAACAAAACCTATAATTCACTGATGATAGTGCCTAGAAATTCAGCTTTTCATAATGGCTCTATGGTTCAAAGTATTACCAGATAAAATTCTTCAGATATCATTGGTTCTGATTTCTACTTTTGCATATATGCCCAGGAACATAGAGAACGTCATCAGTGACATTTTAAATGACATCACCTCTTTCTTTCCTCCTTAAAGACATATTAAAATGAATTGAAAGACTTAAAATGATAAAATAATCTCATATTAAAAGCATGTTGGGTGCCTAATAGTCTAGCAGGGCTTTTCCCTTTCTTCTTTCAATTCCATGATCTGCTGCAGCAGTCTGGTCCTAGAAGTCAGGAATCTGAACAGGCTCTTCCTGGGTTAAAAACTCAAGCGTGAGCAAAGCTGAACTCTCCACATTCCAAGGGTGAATCAACCTCTGCTCACGCCAGAACCACCCAGCATGTGACTGCCCCTGCCCCACACAGAGTCCTCTCCCCTTCTGTTGTCTAACGTCCCTCTGTGTGCCTCTTACAAGACCTCTGCTTGCATGAAGCACCCACTGAGCTCGTCCTGGAAATCTTCCCATCTCAAAATCCTCCACTTAGCACAACTGCGAAGCTTGCTGCCACACCTGATACCATTCCTGGGGTCCAGGGATTGAGACCTGGACATCTTTAGGGATCTTTAGTCGTCTCACTACTGGGGCCTTTCCCAAGCACAGGGACACCTGGAGACGCCCACTTTGCCTGCTTTCCTCTCAAGGAGAAACACTGCTATAGGAAACCCAACAAACACCCCTTGATAGCCTTCCCATTACTGAGGCAGAAAAAACCCTGAACAAACAAACAAAAGAATGAATGAACAAAACAAAATCTGAGAACCTGAACACTGCTGTTTAAGAGGTAAGAAACACTGTCATCTCTGAGTGACAGATTAGATAGCTGTGAAACATCCATCTCTGAACACTGAATGATTTCCCTGTTTCATAAAATATGATTCAGTATTTCATATTTCACAAAACAGGAAATGACTGGAGAGTATGTGGCAGATAAGGAGCCTTGGTTCAGATTGCCCCAGGCTCGAGATCCTGATAAGAGCTCCTAGGCTTCAGACATCCAGGAAGATGGAGAGCCGACATGCTCCAAATGGGCCCAAGACCACTTTAAGATGTTTAGTCATGTTTCAGCTGAAAGATTAGAGTTAAATATTTACTGCTAGTTCTTAAAATATATTTAAATAAGCCACAAATTTGTAGCCATGCGTGGTGGCACACGCCTGTAATCATAGCACTTGGGAGGCTAAGGCAGGAAGATCGCTGCAAGTTTGAGGCCAGCCAGGATTCCATAGTGAATTCAGGACCAGAAACTACATAACAAGATCCTGTCTCAAAAAAAAAAGAAAAGAAAAGAAAAAGAAAACTGTACACAACTAAGCTGAATTAAATGCATTTCATTTTCCATTAAAAAGTATATTTAAAACAGTTATCTTACTAGTAATAATCAAAATCAAATAGAATCCGATAATTCAGTACTGCTAAGAATTCTTTAACTAACCACATTCTCATCTCAGCAATGCACAATACATTCTCTGGAAGGAACAGAATAAAATAAACACCCTGCAATTGTACTACAACATCCTTTGAAGTACTCAATATCTTTTTTCGTAAGACTATGACCTCACATCCTCTTTCTTTCCACATCCCCTCTTTATTTCTCTCTAGCCCACTTCCCTTCTGGCTTACGATCTCATCTACACTTTGTTAGAGATGCTTCACACTCGCCGTACCCAAGATGCAGTAGCCGTCACTAATTGTACATTTCAATCGTGGACACAGCTCAGCTGGACAGTCTTCCTGGACTTCCAGCAAAGGAAGCATCAGCAGTACTGTACTGAAAGCAAAGGTGCTGTCAGATGGTTACACTGACCAAGGGTCTCCACACCCTCCCTGGACAGTCAGACTTCCTGCAGGGTACAGGAAGCCTTCCCATACAGAGTTCTTGTGCAAACCCAAACTATCTTCCACTTTCAGCCCAGCATTGCCCAAAGCACACCAGAAGAACTGTTTCAAATGCACTTCTGGAATATCCTTCCTCAACTGCCCCATCTGTCCCCATTCATACCCTGGTGGAGGCCACTGACTCAGTCAGGTTTCTGAAAACACGTCCGTTACGTTCTTCCCATTCTTCACGCAGGGTGATTTTTCACACTCCTGACTCTGTGTCCACACTTCGTGCATGTTTGTGCTTCTACATTGAACAGTGAATTCTATTTGTATCCCGGATTCCTAGAACTGACACCTACTGAGTGATCACGTAGAATTTCGCCTCCAGATTTGCCTGCTTCTTGTTGGACTGAACCCGGGGCCTTCACACTGAGCTACATCTGCGGGACTTGCTTTTTATTGGGGGACGGGGTATGGCTAAGACGCTAAGTTGTGCAGGCTGAGCTTGCAATCCTCCTAACTCAGCCTCTCAGAGTGCTGAGATTACGGTGTGCACCATCATAGCCAGCACTTCTCCTTCCTTTCAACCTACTTTAGGAAACATTTGCTGGGTTTCATTTCTATTTGGTACAAATATAAGTTTATACATGGGACCGGGTGCTTTTCGATCTCCATTTCTAAGAATGAAATGAAGGTGGTTCTCTCTATTAAATAAACTCTGTAATGAACAAGCATTTATGTTTCTAAAGATAGGAAGTCTTCAACATCCTATCACACAGTTAAAGGGACTGCTCTGTGCCTTACACAAAGACAAGACCATGATTTATAGCTTGCAAAGCCTCAACGTTGGAATGGAGCTTCTCTTACCACTAACGATCGCATTCCCTTTATAGTATCCAAAATGATGGTCAAAATCTACATTTAAGCACTTCAAAAACTTCACAAAGAAGCCCATTTCCGTTTTGGCATGTGTCTTGAAAAACAAAAAAAACTATACACTTTGACACTTTTGACTCCTCAAGTCAATAGTAAATGAAATTGGAAAGTAATGAAGGAGGAAATCCACGACCGTGAAGTTTAAATTAAAAACCCAGGAGCACAAATCACATTAGGCCACCTTTTTGCTTCTTAATTTGAGATTCAAGAATGCTAAGCACCCTAAAACAGCCATATCTCGGATAATCAAGATTACAACAGGAAACTGTCTGAGCATAAATTGCTATGGCAGGAAACTGATTAGTTCAGCAAAGAGACAGGATGTTTCTTGCCTCTGCTGTTGTCTGAACTAATTCTATGCCTTCTCCGTGGGCCAACTGCTCTGAGATAAAATATTCTATAGTTGCCTCATGAAAACAGATTGAAGGACAATTAATAATGAATGCAGGGATAATATAAAGCACAGCCTGAAACAGCTAAAAAGCTGAAGTCAACAGGCAAAGTTGAAAGGGAAAGAGGCAGCCTAGTAATATGTCAAATACTGCCATGATCTATAGACTGTAAAGTTCTGTAACGTTAGTGTGCTTATAATATATGGAACTCTCAAAACATAGAGTAAGCATGCTTCCAAAGAAAGTTTCTTTGGAATAATCTTTCCATGAACTCTGAACAAACTACACTGAATTTCTGGAGATGTGCTGAAATGTATTACTTAAGAACTCTCTGTAGTAGGGAGAACAATACCTCCTCACTCTCTGCTCCTGTGAATAAATTACCTAATATGGCAAAGAGAATTTTGCAGATGTAATTAAGATTAAGGCCCTCCAGATGACAGATGATCCTGGATTACACATGTGGGTCCAACCTAATAGCAACGGCTCCTTAAAACTGGAAAACTTTTCCTCGCTGCATTCAGTCTCGGAGATGTGATCACAGGAGAGGGACCAAGAAGATACAACATCTTGGTTTGCAAGATGGAGGAAAGAGGCCATGAGGAAAGGGATGTCCATGGCCTCTTAAAACCGCAAAAAGATGATGAAAGAGACTCCCCTCCGGAGGTGCACGAAGGAATGCACCCTTGCTGGCACCTTTTAAGCCCAGTTAAGCCCAAGGAGACCCACATCAGAGCTGGTATTCAATGTCCGTTAGATGATACATGTTTGCTGCTTACATTGCCAAGTGTGTGGTGACTTACCACAGCAGCAGTAGAGGTAATGCAAGTCCATCTCCTTTTACGCACTTTACATGTGCAAATCAACATTGAAACCACTTGTCATTACTCCAGAAGTGACTACTGAACAGAAACTCCAACACCTGCACTTGACTTATGTCTAAAATGTTTTTCAGAGGAAAACAAAGAAGATCCTGCAATAGTAAATCCTTCAAGAAGAGATAAAAGAGTCAATAAGCACTTTCAAAAACGAAGAGATTACCAGCTGCTCTCCGTGAATCCAACAGAAAGAAGAGTCAATTTACGTGAAGTTTTCTGGTGCTTGAGTGGAACAACATTAGTCTCAACTTTTTCTTTTCATTTCTTAATACTTCATCCCATGAACCTGACTTTGAAGAGCTTTGGAGATGGAGGTTTATACCAGGCATTGCCATGCATGCTTTCCTGAATTGATTAGAATAGATTAGACGAAATGATTAAAATTCAGTTTGCTAATTGGAACTTTGCAGGGGTTGAACACCGTGCCACTCATTCGTATGTCAGGCTTTACTTTACATCTTCCTGATTAAAAAGTAAATAAATAGAAAAGAGTAGAGTTGCAAATCCTTCTTACTCACCACTTTGCAGCAAAGGGGCCAGAACCACCACATCAAACCAACGCCCACAAGCAGCAGTAAGACCAAAATAGCGATGAGGGCTGCAATCCCATTGGACTACCGGAGGCAAAGACAAAAACAAAGCAGTCAGCAAATCTTAGGACAAATCCCACATGTACATTTTTAAGGAACCATCAGAAAAGAATCCCGAGAGTACACTGGTGCCAGGCCATTTCAGCTATCTTCTTTTAAATGCTATACATTCCTTTAGATTTTATTTCCTAATGTTAGGCTCTGTTGAGATAGACAGTAATAAATACAAAATCTTTCAGTGTGTTGTATACCACTTTCAAAATGTTTTAAATCATTGTAGGGGAAAAATCCCTATTTAGGGCTAGACAAATGCTCCCTATCTTTTGGGTGTAGGTAGAAATTACCTGGGCTCAAGCATGGTTACCCTGAAAAGAACTCTCCTAGACTATGATGATAGAACACTGTACACTTTTTATTCTTAAACAATATGACAAGATGAATATATTTTTTAAAATACCAAGTAGATACAAATCATCTGCAAAGGCTCTTTCTGGCGCTGGCACATACATGTCTATGAAAATGCAGCCTCATGAATACACATAACAGGTGATCTCTGACTACAGCTCAGGTACTACTGACAGAAGCACACAGATACCCTTCACTTCCTTACTGTCCAGACCCTCCAGCCAGAAGGCACTTACTCTAGACCCTGACCTCTGACCCCCTTCATCTTAACAAACCCTATTATTCCACCAGGCTGAGGTTAGTCACCTCTTCAGAGAAGCCCTCTTTGGACCCTCTGGCTAAAACTGTCCCTCCTGATTATACAACTCATACTTTCTATTCTCCATATTTTAATGTTTAGTACTTTTCACAATGCAATGACAGTAATTATGAGCTTTGTGACTATTTGTTTTACTTCTCTTTTCTGTCATGATTCATTGTCAGTGCTAGGAAATCAGAGGCTAGGCCCAATTAGCTTACTCCTGTATATCAGTGTTATCATTTAAATACTATTTACGAATGAACTCCAAAGAAATAAGAAACCAAATGACACAGACACCAAAAACATTGCAAATATCTTTACTTGATGAGTAGGACCTTTAATGTTTCTAAGGAACAGTGTCTCCTAAAGCCCCATCTGGGATACCCAGGGATGCTGTGTGCCTTATTTTGGCAGAGGGTTTTTTGGTTGGTTTGTTTGTTTGTGGGAAAGAATTCAAGAAAGAAAAAAGAAGAAGAAGACAAATACTTATAGAAATGCTCATACAAATGTGTATAGTAAGTACTTTGTTTTTAAAGTCAAAGAAAACAATTCAGAGCAATTTAGGAAAATACCCAAAGTACATTCTTTTGCAGAGAGTCCTAAGTATTCATGAACAAATCAAGTTACTTTCTACATCTCAACTTGCATTAACATATAAAATCTAGGCAATCAACTACACCAGAAGAATGTAACAGAGATACATGGAAAACTATGCTACAAGAGAAATGTCATCAAATGTATAAATCCTTAATCTCATCTTCAAATACAAGGTCTTACGGACATACTCTCTTTATCTACAAATGTCCTTGTACAGAATGAATGAAATACTCCCACCAATCTCTTCCCGCCTGAGGATCTAATCCTGGAATTCACTATTTGGCTGTTATTCAACTTCTATGAACACCTGGTTCCCTCTTTTCTTAGAATTCACAACCTCTGTCCAAAAATAAGGATGTGCAACTAGAAGCCACAAACCTGCTAAACCTTAGTGGTTGGTTTGCTTTTTCTATGCCATGAACATAAAGTTGTGAAAATATGTCAATAGTTAGAATGTAAAGTAGATGAGCCAACCCTTCTTGATCCTCCCTCAAAATAAAATGCCTCTATCAGTAAGACTGACAAAACACTGCTCTTCCAGATGCAAATTTACACTTATTGTAACAATATTATCATCTCTCCTGTTTCTAAAGACTGGTCTTAAAAAAGTAAAACTAAACTAGGTACAATTTTGAAAAGCCACATACCTAACCTTAATGGATTTAAGCCAGGATGGAGGAAAATAAGGTAAGAGGAAGCACATAATTTACTATTATCTGACCTTGCTATCTATTCTGAGATACAGTCCTGCCTGCAGCCACCCCAGACATTAGCTCAGTTATCTGGATACAGACTCAGGCTTCCCTTTTCCTCTGTTTTGATTTCCAGAGCCTGATATCAGAGCATAGAGCATATCAGTCATGAAAGGGAAATAATTTCATTGTTCTCATAACTTCATAAACAAATTAAGGAAATGTCAAACCCATAAAGTTCCACAAGCTTGTGAACAGACACCATGGTGCACAACCCAAACTCAAGAGCAAGATGAAGAAAAGTATCAAACTGAATAAAACCACACCTATCTGTGTCATGGGCAGAGATGAGAGGCTTCTCACTGTCACTGACATACATCTCTCTTTAAAGAGATCTCATGTAGAAAATAATCCTAACAAATATTCAACATGTGAATGTCATTTTTCTTGAACTAAATGGAACAAATGTATGTGACTAGAAGCTAAAATATAGTTTTTCATTCATCCAAATAGTATACGATGAGCTCCCACCGTATACCTGGCCATGAAATAGGTGCCAGAGTTACAGTGTCGGACCAGTCTTTCCCAAACCCACCGTTTAGAGATAAACGTTAAATAAATTACAAGTGTGAGGTTTGTGGAAGGAGTATCTGCCAGAAACATGTAGAAGTGCGAACTAACCTGGTCTAGGGTTCCTGAGAGGACCTCAGGAAGGTGTATAAAGAGGGCTGGACAAGAGTGACTCTAGCAAGAGGAACAGAGAGATCTGTGTGGCTGGGCACAGAGCTGGAGGGAACTGAGCGTCTCCTGAAGAGGCTGAGGAGAAGAAGGCAAGTACAGATCTCTGAGAAGCTGTGCTGAACCACCAAGGGAACTGGCCATTTGTTAAATTAATGGCCATTTGTTAGATGACCTTCCAGCTGACCATCTGTTACATCAATTCTTCCTAAAAATAGTTCAGAACAAGGAGCGTTTTCAGATGTCTACAAAGACTTGGGTAAGAAAGCTAAATGCAAAGTCCAGTCTAAAACTCAGAATTCAGACATTAGTGAAGGCCAAGGAGGCAAATCTCATCTAGAGACAGCAGAATTTCAAGCTCAATGTTAGGTTGGAAGGAATTTATTTTCTACTCACTGCAAACATATACAGTTGTTGAACTTTGCATCTAACTTCCTTTTCTTCATTAAAAACAAATTACAACAAATAATCAGAAATTTTACTCTGCCAAAGAGAAGTGCAACTCTACCTAAGAGAATCATAGAAGTATAAAAAAAAGTCAGGGTCACTACTACATTTTGCAAAATACATGCAAGGAAGAATCACTCAAAAGTTTCACAATACATGAATAACATGTTGTAATCTACCTAGAAAATAATCACAACAACCACATCAGAAAAAAAACAAACACAAAAAGGGGAAAATTGGCCTCTGCAAGTTTTCTACCAAGAACTTAGAGTTAGGGAAAGAAAGAGTCATGAAAGAGCTGATGATTTCATTTACTGGAATTTTTAAAAATATTTTATGTCAGGAGTTAGTAAATACAGCCCAAGGGCTAAATCAAGCTTAGCTGCTTTGTAAGATTCCTCCACAAGATAAAAACTGTTTCTTAATTTATTACATAGCTGAAAACCTGCAAAAGAAAAATCTATTCCCTAAAATTCAAATGTCAGCGTGCATGGCCTTATTGTATACAGCCACAGCTCTTTGTTTACAAAATGTCCACAGCTGGTTTTGCACGAGAAGGCAGGTTTGAGTCCTGTTGCAGAGACCACACAGTCCCCAAGCCTGAAGTATTTACTACCTTGCTTTCAAGAGCAAAGTTTGCTGACCTCTGTGCCAGATAAACCAGTTTAGGATCTGACTGAAAATGGCAGATTGTGCAAGTGTTTGTTCTAGGACAGAAAGAGACAGAACAAAAACTCATTCTCAGTTCTAGCATTTAATAGATTGTGCAACTGGGCGAGCAATTGAAGCTTACTGAGCCTGCAGGCTCCAAGCAACCCCTCTCCCAGGGACAGTGGGAGCTGAAACCACAGGTTTTCTACTTATCAACACTTACACCTTTGAGGGTCTGGGAAACAGCTAAAGAAGGGAAGTGTTTCTCTCTGCTCACCACTCCCCAGTTTTCTTATCCATGAAATTCACATGTCAGTAGCAGCCTCCTCTTGTCTTGTGATTTTAAAAAGCCAGAAAGTGTTCAACACTGTATAATAGTGGTTATCACAGTGTCTAGCACTTGATACTTGCTCAGAGGACACACTCATGGTCTGATGCCTCTAGAGGAATTATTAGACCACAACCTTTCACTGTATTACTAAAATCAAGAGATACATTTAAGAGTTCTAAGAAGCAATGAAGGGAAAGGACTGCCTAAAATCCAACCCTCCTCCAATTCTAATCTCTTAAATCTAAACTATAGTTTCCTCACTTTTAAAGTACATACACAGCAACTTTCATTCACTCATTTAGAAAACAAGCTCAAAGTGAGTGCTGTGAGTCCTTACAGGAATGATAGGGAGCAATGACCAGATACAGCCCTGCTGTGGGAGTTACAAGGTAAATGAGCAAGGCCTGCTCGTGAACAGGAAATTGCAGCTCACTGCTCTGTGTACCTCAGCAGGACTGCACGCAGGATACTCTGGGAGCACAAAGGGCTTCTTCACCTGGATGATTTTCAGAAGGATGAATCAATTCCTACAGAACGGTGTTTTCTTTTGTTTGGTTTTTAAATGCCTGTAGAAACCACTGCGACAAGCTACGTCACTAACAGCGGTTTCCCTAGTCCCCATATCTGAAAGTCCCTCACAAATGAACTACCACTTACACCCAAAGTCCCAGGACTTAGCATAACATTACAAAGTACCCATTCTATCTTGAATAGAGACTTCATGTACAAATCAGCCTGTGCATTTCATCAGCTCAGGTCAGGTAATATTACCACATGCCAGAAGTATTGGATGGTGGATTCAAAATATGGTTAGCTCTAATGAGAAAAATAATTTCCCTGTGATTACTACCAATATGATATAATGACTTATAACATTTATTATCCTGAAATAACTAGTGTAATAATAGAAGTCACATGGAGGAGAAGGCTTCAAACCATCAGCAGGGTGAGGGCAAGGAGGTCCCTGGTGACTCCTTGTGTCCTAGTCAGTCCTTGTCCTCTGCGACCACCCCAGGCACTGCTCTCAGGCCCTCTCTTCATCTTCCTTCCACTTCCTTGATTGGTTAAGTGCTCCGGTTTTCCCAGACCTTGAGTTGTTCCTTGCTCTCTCATCTCTTCACTGATTCTACTGGTGATGCAATCTTGTATTTCCGATCTGCTGATTTCAACTGAAAACTTTCATTGAATTAGCTTTCTTCCTGTATCCGGTTCCCAGAGCTCCC
>NW_004955433.1:4288603-4301349 GCF_000276665.1 Chinchilla lanigera
CTCTCTCTTTCTCTTGCTCTCTCTCTCCCATCTCTCCCTCTCTTCCTTCCTTCTTTGATTTATATATGATTTACAAAGAAAAAATACTCAACAATAACAGCCATGTGGTCAGCCCAGATTAATGCTTCCTATCTGTATGTTCCATGATATGATACCAAAACTGTCTATAAATCCACAACATTAACTACAAGGAAAAAACTGTCTCATGAATAAAGTTTACATTCCGACATACTGCATTTTAATCAATGCAATCATCAAATAAAGCTACAATATAATTTCAAACTGGATTTAACCAACCAAAACCAAATTTCTTACTCACATGGGACAGCCCCAATTTTTAAGATGTACCAAATAATGAAGTGACCTGTTAAAGTGTGTTAATTATTTCACCTATGATAAATACTATTATAGACAGCTAAGTTAGATAGAAATTAATATACAGTCAAGCAGGGACTGGGCTGTCAAAGAATTCAGCAGAAAAAATAAACCTATCAGAATTGTCACCAGGGGTGTATCTGAAGAAGAACAGGCCTCAAGATAAAGATGCAAGGACCAGGTTAACGTGCCTTCCTAAGGGACACGCAGTCATTTGGAATCATACTACGATTGGTATCACTCGGTCCAATAAAGTCCACATAGACATCAGTCGCCCAGGTGGGTGACCAGAGCATCCACACCCATCCCTTCCTAAAATGCCTTTGTTCTTTCTATGTAACCTTGCTAAGTGATCTGCTTTCCTACTGGACCAATACTAGCTAAGCTGCTACACTTGTAATCTATAGGTTAATTGTAGTTTGACCCACATCGTACCCACGATGTCATTTTGCTGTATTAATCACCCCTGACAAAGACCTCAGTGATAACCCACTTTCGGAACCCATCCTATCTCTTAGGAGCTATTCCTCTTCCCCAATAAACTTTTCCACCTTTTAACCTCTATTGTCCTTTGAAATTCATTCTTTGATTTCAGGGGACATGAGCTCTGCATATTTCTCATACAGCAGGTTGGGAGTTATATTTTCCAGTATATCAATATCATAGATACTAAATTCTAATCTTCATTACAGAAAAATGTTTTATCATTTTCATATTTAATGTTTTAATAAATATTTTATTTTTCATTTTCTTATCTTGATGTTAAATAATGACTTAAACTTTATAAGTATTATAAACAAATTATAGTAGCTAAGTAAAACAAAATAAAACAAACAAAAAATCCTGAAACAACCTCCACTGTAATGGGCTCTAATATTATCATTTATATTTTCTTTATTATAGCTCCATATTTTAATGCTCAGGTTACATAAAGTACTTGTGGATCAAATAAATTATTTTTAAAAGATACCTATCATTTTACTTACACACTCTGTGGCTGTAATTATTAATGAGCTTGAGATGACAGATTTTCCTCCATTAAAACTCACAGAAACATCAAGAGTTCTGAAAGAAAGATTTAAAAAAATAATTAAAAATAAGTAGAAAGTGGATAGTTGCAGGCGATTTTTATTTCCTTATATATTTCGAAAACAGGGCAGAAAATATACCCAAAGAGTAAGAGTCACAGCTTTTGATCACTTACTTCAACTTCTTTTTGCCTCAGTTGTAGTTCTTACTCATTAGCCTGAGGCAACTTTAAGTTTTCAAATTATTCCTCTAAAAAGCATCAGCATAAATAGTGACATTAAGAAATCCCTTAATCCAGAGAAATGCTGGGGTTTCAGTTTCACAAAAATTTAAAAAGGGGAAAAATCCTTAGATCCTATTTAGCTTATTTTCCCTGACTTTAGAGATTACTCCTAATACAGGATAACTATTTAAGATACCACTTAAGGGTAGAACATAAAGCAAAAATGAAAGGGAGAAAGTGAAGAAAAAAGAGAAAGATATGTGTTTGTAGCCATTTGTTGTAGATGGTCCCAGGACATTAAAATATCCTCACAAAGGAAGAGAAAACGAATAATTTTTATCCCTAGTTTAAAAAAAATCCTAGTTAAAATATAGTTTTCATTTTGAAAATGTAATTCTAACTTATAAAACAAGAAATAATTAGTATTTTTGAATTCATATTCTGATATCCCACTATTTGAGATCAATTAGCCTGAAACTGATATCTTTTTAAATAACCATAACAAGATATCAAAAAAAAAAAAAAAAAATGGCGAGGAGATACTAAAGTATGTAAGAAAGCAGCTCTATTCCAAAGCAGTTCACAAAGCTTATTTTTATATGACAACCAAGTAAACAAGTCAAGGACGCATTTACTAAAGGATAGTAGGTGACATTTTGTTTACCTAGTTTCTTCACATTACTATGCTTTTTCACACTTCAAACTCCAATTCTCGTAAGATATTCTGAATTCCAAGAATTAACAACCAAAACGACTGCCTTTATTACTCTGAATTAATAGCATTTTGTAGCAAGGTCAATTTTGTTGTAGTAATACTTGTATTGGAAATATAGAAGATGCCTTTCAGTGCCAAGTACTACGAATCAAACAGAAGCAATCTCAAGCTGCTGGTGGAATTTTCAATAATACCAGAGAGAAGAGATAAGAAATATTTAGTCCTCGCTGGATGCCAAATGCTACCTGGGCATTCTATGGCTATTCTCTCATTCAATCCTCACTACCACCTTTGAAGGAAGAAGTAGTCTCACAGCTTTGCAGAGAAGGTACAGAAAACCCAGAAATGCCAATGACTGCCACTAAAGGTAGGGATGGTAGGATTCTAACTAGCTTTGAACTCTTTCCGTTATACCACTGATGAAATAATAAAACTAAATTCCCTAGTGTGCTTTTTCCTCTCTATGGGATATTTAGCTTGGACTCATAAAGAAATAGGACCACCAGGAAAAACAAATACTTGTGAAGTTAAAAATTCAGAAATACTCCTACTGAGAAGTACTTCTTAAAATACTCACTTCAAAATATAAATAAATAAATAAGTGAGCCTTTCTTAAAATACTCACTTTTGTTTTTAAAAGTTTGGCGAACGCCGAAAAGGAAAGTGAATTTTGAGTGCTTCCATCATGTTACTGAAATTTGAACTCTACAACACAGAATGCCAAACAGCCTATTTCAGAAAGACAAGTGAGGCCTAATTTCTCACTGCAGAAGTGTGTGCCTTGTTTTGTTTTGCTTTAATGACTAAGTATAACTGACTCCAAAAATAATCTTGATGAGTTCCTATTTCCCTTACTTTAAACCATGTGTCAGGATCACATGACATGCTTTTCTTTTGGGGGGAAATTATTTTGATTTATCATAGGACATGCTTGTTGCAAGTCATCTTACTGATTCAACTTTAAAGGATCAGCAGATAGTGACTGGAGTTGTTTATAAGGTGGCATTCAGAATCCACCAAAAACGAACCAGTTCTCTAAGTGATAAGGAAAATGTTTAATGTTTTACAAAATGCAATAACATATGATCTAATTTCTAAGCAAATCCATTCCTTCTCATAGTAGAAAGACAGACTGATGAGACTTTGTAGCTAACCAAAAGAACTATGGTATCTCGAATCTCTGTCTACCATAGTATGGCTGGTGTCAAATGAATTTGGGCTAACTCTCCACATATATACCAATCTACATAATCTTGCTGACATACGGACTTCATTAGAACAATATATTCTTCACCTTCTTGGAAGTCATAGTAGCATAATCAAACACTACCGCCACCACAACTAATAATTACAAGCCTTTATTTATTTCTTACTGTGAGCCAGTAATTCATTTCATTTAGTTCTCCCAGTAGCCCCATGAGGTGAACACCAGCATTATTTCCATTTTCCAATGAGGACATCAGAAAACCTGTCTATATATTTGAAAAGTGCTTTCACTTATGCACTTTAATCCCCTACACATATTTTAAGATCTTTTATTTAAATATTTTTTAATTGCTATTACCTTAGTATCACTCGTTCAGTTTTTTACTGTGTTCACATATTTCTCATTGTTAAACACAACAGCATTTACTACTTGCTAAACCAAGATATTTGTTCATAAATACATGTTTATAAATATATGAATATATGTAATATTTTCCTGGTCACCGTTTTCAGTAATGTTGCAAACACGAAGATACAGTTAATTCTGCTTTTACATTCTGTTGTTTCTCGTTTTTTTTTTTTTTTTTTTTTTCTTTTTGAGACAGGGTCTCACTATATGCAGTTCAGGTTGGTCTTCAGCTTACTTTGTAGCCTAGGCTAGCCTCGAACTCCCAGTGATCCTCCTGCCTCAGCGTTATGAGTGCTGGGATTACAGGCATGAGCCACCACACCCAGCCTTGTTGTTTCTCTAGAAAAACATTTCTGGAGTTACTGACACTAAGATAATATAGACACTGCCATGAGTCTGGAACCTTTATCCAAAACTGTATCACTCCTGTCCCTGTCCAGAGATTATTAAAGTTTCCTCAGCCTCTAACCTAAACCCAATACCTTGACCTTTCTTTGTGCCAAGACTGCAATATACAAGCACGTTTCCTGTCAAAATTTATTGCTTTTCTGTTAGTAGATGGCTTATTTGTTCCTATTCCTGCATAACCTACTTTTGTCTGGTAAACTTCTGAGAATGGAATCCATACTCTTCGTTGCAGAGATTTTATTATGGGCAAAATGTTTTAAAGAAATATTGTGTTTACTTAATTCCAGACATAAATGGGAGGTACGGAGAGGATTTATCTTTATTTTCCCCAAGTAACAAATAAACTTTTAAAAGAGGATGGATTCAGCCCACATGCTGGGGAATAGGGAGGACTAGGTTTGATCCTGCATCACTTCAGTCTTCATTTCCTATTCCTCAGAGGCACAAAGGGGAGAAGTGCACCCACCTCAGAGCTGTTCTGAGATAAATGCTATGTCTAACGTATCCAACACTGCCTGGAACACAGCAGGCACTCTAGAAATCGCTGTAACACTTGACTATTTGTCTAATGCATCATTCAGGTCATCAGGTATTTTTAGAAACCTTTTTGATCCAAGCTTTCAAAAAGGTAATTACCATAGAGAAATATACAACAATTAAATATATACATAAAGCACTTTTTGTTTAAACTGTTTCTCTTCTACTTACTGACATAAACATATAGAAGACCAAACTGTTGAAAATACCTACTGTATGTCATGTAGATTGTTGCAAATAAATTTCTCGATGCTATTTCCTTACTGTTACAACACATTATCTTGACGAAACCAACAATTACAGCTATGTTAAGCTGTGTGCTAAAACCACATTCCAAATTAATTTATGAATGCCCGTAAATTCAATCACTCATTCTAGTACTAGTTAATTAATACCTATTTCTTAGTTGCCTACAAGAGCAATAGAAACTACTGTAAAAATAGCACAGCCACATTAGACTGTGTTTGCTAATAGGGCTTCAATAAAAAAAAATTAAAGAACAGTGTAATTGAGGGAAAGACATATAAACTCTGATAACAGCATGATATTATATAAAATCAGTATAAGCACAGGGTAGGAGAGGATCACGTGGGAGACACAACCAACTCAGTTTAGGACTGGGGGTGTCAACAAAGTTTTCCCACAGGAAGTCACCTTCTGAAGAATAATCAGAAGTTAGAAAATGACATTCCAAAGAGATCAACATAGGTGGAGCACCTGACAGGCTTGAAGGCGAGAGCCGCACAGTCATGAAACTAAAAGCCAGGCAATATGTCAGTAACAGTGTGACAGTAAGGAAGAAAATAGCATCAGAATGAAAAGGAAGAGTGGAAGCAGGATCACAAAGGATCCAGGATCTCTCCAGACACCTTCACACACTGAGAATCAGTCCTAAGAGCTTTTTGGCTTGGTAGAAATATGGTCAGAATTGCACTGTACAACTATCACTCTTGTTGAGGTTGTAAGCATAAGACATGAATCTGAAGAATACATTTCTAGAGTAGGAAGACCAGTTAAGCCCCGATGTATTTCAAAGAAGAACCAAAGTAAAGCTGAATTAAAATGGCGACAATGAGGGTAGTGGGAAAGTGGAAACTGAGGGAGAGTAAGAATTAGAAGAAAAAGGCCGTGGGCTTCTACTGGATGTAGGATGTGCAGAAGAAGGAATAAAGATGACTTCAAAGTTTCTGTCTTACAAGCGGGTGAGCTGTGTTGCACAGGGATTGCAGGAGAAGTCTGGATAAAAGGAGATGAGTGTACACAGTAACCTCCAAATTTACGATGCCTACAGCCAATCCCAGTGATGTGCAGGTGTTTTGATGGTGGATATCTGGAGACTGGGTTGAAAAGTAAAGAAAAAATCTTGCCTGAAGATTTGGAGCTCAGCAGAAAGGAAAGGGAGACTATGAAAAGATAAGTTTATGGGTCAGGAATCCAACTATAACAAAAATGGACAGGTCAGAGACTGCAAGGAGAAAGGGAGCCCTAAGTGACATCTGAGTCCAAATAACAGAGTTGCGAGTATGAAGTCATGAAAGACAGAGAGGACATCCCCACACAGGAGGAGGGGCCCACAGTACAGATGACACAGGGAGGTGAGGGAAGGTAAGGCTGAGAACCTACAGCTCTTTCAACTAACTTTTCTATAAGTAGTCATCACATTCTTTAATTTTTCTAACAAACACCTTAATCTACTCCTTGCTCCACCCTTACAATGGATTTTAAACATGATAGGATAAAAAAAACCTTAGCACTTTATCATAATGAAAAGATTGTGTAGGGTATACTTTCAAGTCAAATGTTACCCAACCAATAGTGACAAACCTAAATTTAGTGCGTTAAATTAATCTATAAGATAAATTATTGAATAGTATTGTGATATGTAATTGAGCAAATAAAAGCCAGTGAGTTCTAATAATCACAACACTTTCATTTAATACCTAAAGGTGTATAATTAATCCAAAACAGGACATTTGTTCAGTTCCATATCTCAGTTACTCTGATTTAAGAAATTTCATACTCCATGAAAAATGGCTGACATTTCAATCCACTGTGACCTATCTGCAAAGTATTCATTTGCTTCTGACTTTATGCATTTCCAATAAAAGACTTCCATTTTATGATCCATTAAAAACGATGAAAAATATTATATAAAATTGTGAAAGACATTTGCTAGAAGTAATAAATAATTTACCTCCAATTTGCACATACTGAAAATTAAACTGGCAAGTCCTCAAAAAGTTATTAAAATTATGGTGACTTAAGATATTTTGAAATCAAGTTCTATTAATTTATCCTCTGCATAGCTTTTCAAAAGTTAGCTTTGTGCATAATAAAGATTTTAAATTGAAAGGGAAGGTTTCATATTTTAATTAAGATTCTACCTCTAGTTATGAATATACAGTATATACAAATTAATGTCTCATGTAAGAATACTTTCTTTAAAGTAGTCCAAGGATTCTTGAATTAAATAATTTCTTTTTTCAATACAGTATGTAAATCCAACAAAAACTGCAGTCAGGGAGATTCCAAGATATTAGAGAAAAGAATCTACATTCAGAGGCTCATTCCTTATAAAACAGAAGATTACAGCTGTCTGTATTACCTGCTGCTAACACAAAGAATTAGGGACTATATAGATATGTGTGCACAGACACACCCCAAAGGTTTGATTTGGAAAAACATAAGCTGTAGTAAGGGCGTAATTCAGCCAACCAAGGAATCAATACATTTGAATCCACCCACAATAGATTAGATTTAATATTGAAAATGTAAAAATGTTGAAGAAAACAAAAAAGATTCTATCCCCAAGTCGGGCTCTAACCTCAAGTGGGCCACACCATTCATCACAGTGATCCTTTGGATCCCAGGCTTGAAATTTTCTATAAGCACGGATGTCCCGCCACTTCCTACTTCAAGCACTCTCTCAAGTGTCTTCCCACACTGCCTTTGAAGAGAACTAATACTACCACTTTCCTCTGATTTAGATATTTATTTCGTATTTGCCAGAAGATTCTGGCCAATGTTTTTGAAAGCACATTTAACTATACCATATGCCTCCTTAAATCAGCTCTCTGAAACAAGCTGTAGGATAAGGCTCTGGTTCACTCCATTCTGTTTTTCTTTCTTCACAATGTGTTTATGTATATTTACCCAATTTGCTCTGTTCTTCTTGCCAAATTACAGGTTTGAGATCTCAACTATTACAGAGCAGCTGTGCTATTGTTGCTGTCTCACAAAACATGGGTCAGAGAATGGGCCGCCGTAAGGACCTGTGCACCTACCTGCTCACTGCATTGTGAGGGTGCTGCCCGACAGTGGAAGGGCACAGGTATTTAAAGAGCTCTTCCTATTCAAACTTAGAGAGGGCATTATAATACCAATACCCAGTGGGAGAAACAGATTCTACAGTAATCTACAGATTTTCCTTGGTAAGATAATTCTTTTAGTCATATGGCATTTTAAAATTATGTCCAAGGAAATAAATAGAAAAGACCAATCTCACTGCTACCACCATCACCTTCCTTCTCTTTCAAATATTAAGAACTTCTTCATCTTAGCCTAAAAAAATCTGTAACAAATAAGGAAATTCCATCAGCATAGATCTCTGTTAAAGAAATCGTGTTCAAAATCGGCAAAATCTTGTTCCAGTTACACTCAGTAATAATATTCCTGGGTAGGATCCTTCCAGATATCTGTGCGTTGTTTACTCTGTAACATCAATTTCTGAAAGCAGGTCTATGTCTTAGCTACTCTACTACAATCTTAGTCTCCATCTCCAAGTAAGCATCTTCATATTCATACTCTTCTAAACCAAAATCCATAAGCCCTAAATGTTTAGAGGAATAATCCTGAAAAAATTTACAATTCAGGATAGAACACAAAGATGAGAGAGGACTTGATATAGCAGGCTAATGAGACAAGGCACACGGCCATGGATCCAGCTCTGAGACCATGCATCTGGCTTTGAGGCTATCTGTGCAGGGCCACTTCACCAGTGTGTTGTTAATTATTTAAGGGAGAGAACAGGGGGAACCATCACCACATCTGTCACCCACACACAGGAAAAACCTTCATTCATTGTTGGGCCAGATGTGTTTATTTGAAACATAGACTAACTAGCTATTTAATGGGTTTGAATTCTTAGCCAAAAGCTAATTAGGCAAACATATTAAGCTTCAGTCACCTTACAAGGCTAAACTGTTTCAGTTGTGTTGATTTTAATCCAATCTCATAAGAGCTCATCACCTACAAAAGTATCTGAAGAAATTTCAAAGCAAAGGAAAAGGTCCAAATTACTTGCAACATAACTAAACAGAAGAAATAATGATGTCCCCAAGTACCTAATACACTGAAAATAAGATTCTCTAAAACTTTGCCTCAGTAGTACTATGTGCCTGATTATTTAAAAAATAACACAAAAGTATATATTTTAGATATATCTGTACCCAAAAGCATTCTATTTGCCTATAGGCAAAATATTAGGACCTAAAGCTAAATGAATATCTAGTATCTGATACTTATTGTGCTATGTGCAATTTTTAAAAATCGTATCTCCAAGTATTTAGCATATTCGTAAATCATTAAAGAATACCATGCAACTGTATGGTATTCTATTCAAGAGGAAACTGCTCCCAAAGGCATATTCTAGAGAATACAATTCCAGAGTCTGCGACAAAATAGGTGTATTGTATTTTATAAGCACTTGGAAGAAGAAAGTAAACTGTTTTCCTTAACTGGTCACTATCATTTACAGATTTCTGTTCTTTTAAATGGTATGTCCTCCCAAAATAGGACTCTCACCATTTTTCTCCTATGTGATATAGGAATCGCCTGCCTCAACAGTATTTATTACGAAGCCAAAATATTTGAGAAAAATTCATTCACCTTTCACCTATGAAATGCTTAGCCTACCTACCATGTGTTAGGCACAAGGTAAGGTGCTAAGGATACGCGAAACCAATGAACAAAATGTATCTCAGCAGAAAAGAGGCACACAACAGCAAACAAATAAGTGCTTTGGAGAAAATTAAAACATAAAAAAGAAAATAAAACATTACGGACCCAAAGACAGGAACAGACTGCTTGATCAAACAGGGTGATAGGAAAGGGGATTAGTGAAGTGATCCTGGAACAGACATGCAGAAAGGGAGGGACTAAGCCATGCAGAAGAATAATCCAAACAGCAGCTGTAGGAGCTGAGCTGGAGTAAGAGGGAGTTGGTGTGGTAAAGGAGTAGTAAAGATGCCAATGTGACCACTGCAAAGTAAGAAGGAGCCAATGAGTGGTGAAGTCTGAAAGGTTGAAGGGTGAGGGGTCAGCTCCTGTAGAATCTGGTAGAGCTCTGTAAAGATGACTCTTTTGCTCAGAGTAGGACAAGGAACTCAATACCAAAAATTTTAAGTGTTAGAGTGACTTAAACCTATCTGCTAAAATCAGCTGAGAGGCTAATGCTCCAGGCAAGAGATGTCAGGAATTTATTTGATCTAGCATGGCGGAAGTAGTGAGCTGAGACTGAAATCTGGACATATTTTGAAATTAGAGCTGACAAAATTTACTGATAGGTGATACGAGAGAGAAAGCAATTATGACTCGAAGATGAGTGACAAAAAAAGGATGGGGATGCCAGTGACTAAAATAGAAAAGGGAGCTTGTGATTAGGGGAAGATTAGGGGAATGACAAGGAAAACCATTACAAATTCAATAAAACAAGGCCAAACTTCAACAGATTTGTCACAGCTAGCAACAGAAAGTCACTGAATATTACTGAGACTTGGGTCAAGATAGCTCCATGCGAAACTGACCTGCCTCCAATTCCAATGCCAGTCTCATTCAGCCAGGAATATGCTGTAGACAGGACTACATTACAGATGACACAGAAAATGAACAATAGTCTTAATTTTTGTATGTTATATTACACAGACCCTTTAGATCTATTTAAAATAGAAAGCTGATACTGCTCCAATTTATTTGCATGGCCAGAAATGTTATCCAGCAGATTCTTTGAATATTTAAGCACTTACAAAAGCAAAATGCTCAAGTCGACTTCAGAATACTACCGTGATTCTCTTGGATTCCTCAGAAGAAATAAGATCTTCATTCTGAAAATACTGGTTCAGATTTTGGATTATGTCCTCACACATTTAATTTTCTCTGCTCTCAGGGAATGGTAAGTGTGCAGTCATCCTACAAAATTGTTCTATGTGTTATCCTAAACAATTAAAATTACTGCTCTTGGACTAGAGAACATCTTAAATATTTGCAATCACTTGTTTCTTAACAGAGAGGGTAGAAAAAGGTCACAAATGGAAATAATAAGTTATTGCTAAAATTATTTGTGATTTAAATAAAATCCCTTTTTCTGAACTAAATATTTAAACCAGCTATCATTAGAATATATTGCCTTATGAAAAAGTATGTCTATAGGTCTTAACAAAAACAGTACAAAATTAAAACACGTTATTAAAAATGTACAAATATTTCATGGTCCAAAGTGTACCACAATAAACCATATTCCAATTATTCTTTAACTTTAATATTTATTAAATACTATACCTTAAAACTTATTAAATTACTCAAAATTTCACTTTAGAATTCCGTGTATGTATGTGTATCTGT
The DNA here is from genome assembly GCF_000276665.1 of Chinchilla lanigera. Lineage (NCBI taxonomy): Eukaryota > Metazoa > Chordata > Mammalia > Rodentia > Chinchillidae > Chinchilla > Chinchilla lanigera. Next base: position 4,300,124 of record NW_004955433.1, read on the forward strand.
GTGTTTAAATTCAATTCCCCAAAGTTCAAAATAATAGCTATATAGGTTTTAAGAACAGAGCTCAATCCAGTTGTCTACAGCACCTTCTAATCAATATTCAGAAGCAAGATAAAACATGCATTAACATTTCCAATCTTCTAAGAGTATCCTGTACTAATTAGAATATCCAGATTAGGGCTTTGTGTTTAATACTTGCTCTCTACATTGAAAAAAGTGTGCTTATCATTGTTTTCTAATAATTTGTTGCTAAAATATTTTTAAATTGTTTACAGTGAAGTACTTACTCTCCAGCTTTATTCAAGATGGGTGCAGGACAAAGCATAGAATTTAGCTGTACACTTACTGGCTTTACACCTAAAAAACAGAATGCCACTGAATTAATAAAAACTTCTATACATCTCACACAGTTTTTATTCACAACATAGCTTTAGCAGAAAAGTAGGAAAAGGAAAATGAACTTATTTCATAAGTTTAATGAAATATTTGTATGTATAATAAATAAATATATTTTTGAGCTAAGTGCTTCAAATGCCCTTATAATTTTAACAATGGATGAGAAAAATGACGTACATTAAATGCATTCAAAAAGTTATGTCATCAAATAGAATATCTTAGAATGTGAATGATGAAAATTCAATTCCAACTGCATTTATACTTTTTAGGATTTACTTTAATACACTAAATTTTGGTTACCTAAGCATAAAAATGTTTATATTATAATTAATATAATTAATTCAAATATGTAATCAAATAAATTAGATAATGCTGTCACAAAGATAAGAATGGTTACTGAACAGAAATAAAATTAGTTTGTCATATACCATATGGAATCTATTATGAAGAAACTGTCACAAATATTACTGTTTTGCATTACCAAAATGGTAATCTTAATAGAAGGCCTGATTATGACATTTTTCATGCTGAGATTTCCACCACTTTAATTCAACAACTATATACTGAATAATTACTGTGTATGTGGCCAAAGTTCTGATAATTCAGGTGTTTAACACCATCGGATAAATGGCAAAATCAGGGGCTGGGGATTTAGCTCAGCGGCAAAAGCGCCTGCCTGGCAAGCGCAAGGTCGTGAGTTCGGTTCCCGGAGAAAAACCAAAAAAAAAAAAAATATCCATTTTGGGCTGGGGATTTAGCTCAGCGGCAAAAGCGCCTGCCTGGCAAGCGCAAGGTCGTGAGTTCGGTTCCCGGTACCGGAGAAAAACCAAAAA
>NW_004955433.1:4301449-4303893 GCF_000276665.1 Chinchilla lanigera
ACTGGTGATGCAATCTTGTATTTCCGATCTGCTGATTTCAACTGAAAACTTTCATTGAATTAGCTTTCTTCCTGTATCCGGTTCCCAGAGCTCCCTTTTCCTAAGGACTCTACTTTAGAAAGCTAATCATTTCAAAATCTCTCTCTGCCTTTTGAAGTCATTCCCAGCCCTTTTAAGCTTCTTGGTCATTTTACAGAACCTGGAAGAATCTTTCTCAATTCCTGGGTGCCATTCCTCTGAAAGTAACCACCAAGGAAGGAAGACAGGTCCTCTGACTGTCTCTGCAGAAAGCAGAGGCCAACAGCAATGGGCAACTTGCTCTAAGTTTCAGTACTGTACCCTGCCAGAAAGGTAGGAGTAAGCTCACCTTTCCTTCCGGCAAGACTAACTAGCAGACACGGGTAGCCCCCAGCCTCCCCTATCCATGCTCTTCAAACTTCTTCAGCCCTTGGCTTTAACAGATTTCCAGTACATCTCTCTTCCCTCTGACAGTAGTTCTGAGTAGGTTCTCTTTTGTTTGTTTGTTTTATCTAGTGCAATCTGTGTTTCGCCCCGCATATTCCTCCTACTTCAAAATTCCATCAGCCCTAAGTTCTATCCTTCTTCCCTTTCTATTAGCGCCCTTTTTATAGTATTAGTTATCAGGAACCCCTGCAGTTAGTCCCCAAATCTCTTTTCTTATCTTTTTGTCTTTTTGAAACAGGGTCTCATTATGCAGTTCAGGCTCGCCTTGAGCTCCCTTTGTAGCCCAGGCTGGCCTTGAACTCAGAACGATCTTCCAGTCTCAGCCTCCCAAATGCTGGAGTTACAGGCGTGCACCACCACATCTAGCTCCCAGTGTCTGCTATGGTGCACAGCAGGGAAGAAAGAGAAGGAGAAAAATAGGGATCCAGGAAGGGATCTGGGATGACCAGTTGTTCTCAGGGAACAAAAGACCATGCGGTACCCCAAATCTTGGTGTTTATCTATTACATCTGGGTCAAGGATAATGGGTAAAGGGCAGTGGGTGTTTCCAAACGGGAGTAATGGCCACCACGGTGGGTCAGTGAAAAACAGAGCACTCTCACAAGGACAAGGAAAACATTAATAAAGGGCAATGGGGAAACTGTAGTTTCCCCAGATGCCTTTTGGTCTCCAACTGGTCTTACCACAACAGTCACCAGCCTTAGGACCTCCAGCTGTGACCAAAAAAGAGCAGGGACTTTCCCTGTTCCAATCCCACTCAAACGTGAGACAAAAACAAGTGTGGACATCCCCTAAACTCAGTTTATAACTCATGGTTTCCAACACTGTTCTTCCTATTTTAAGAACAGTAAAACTTAAAGTTCATCTCCGGCCCCAATTCCTCTCTGAAACTTGAGGGGTTAGTGAAACATCACCAACTCAGGATGTTTGCAGTGCAAACTTTCTTTCTCTCCAGAATCAGCTACACCATTTAGATGTTTCCTGTTTCCAACAGAAGCATTGTTCCTCCAGATTTTGGAATCAGCCATTACCTCCCAAACCAGAAAGTTGTTTTACAAAGAAGCATTTTTTTAATACAGCCTTCCCCAATTTTAGAACTGTTTTCACCAGCACATGTCGATTCAGAACCCAGTTTTGCGCCTAAATTCTAACCATTGTCTCTTCAAAATTTTTTCTTTTTTAATTTTATTTATTCATTTTTGGTACCAGACATCAAACTCAGGACCTTGCACTTGCCAGGGAGGCACTGTGCTGCTGAGCTACATCCCTGGTCCCCGAAAGATTTTTCTGTTCCCTGTTCTCTTTCCATCTTAATTCTCTTGCAAGGGATTACCAATCTCATCTCAAAATAGCACGGTGCACTGTTACAGTCATGCCCGAAACCTTTCTGAAAGACACTGTTGTCTACTACAGTCATAATTTGTGATTGCTCAAGCTAGTATAACCTAAAGTAATTTTTTTTAAATGGGGCTTCTCATACTGACTTGCTAGGTAAGTGTTCTGCCAAATACCAGTACACAAGGTGCATTAAAGAGGAGATAAGAAGAGGGCTGGGGATTTAGCTCAGCGGCAAAGCGCCTGCCTGGCAAGCGCAAGGTCGTGAGTTCGCTTCCCAGTACCTCAGAAAAACCAAAAAAAAAAAAAGAGGAGGTAAGAAAATGGGAAAAGGAAGAAAAAGATGTGAATGAAGGGAATGAGGGAAGGAGAAAGAAGAAAGAAGGGAGAAGAGAAAAAAAGGAGATAGGGAGGTCGATCTTGACAAATTACTATAATAACATTACCTCAAAGGATATTTTTAACATAAAGAGGCAGTAAGAACCACTTTAGAATCAGAGTCTTCCTTCTTGGGGTTGGACGCATATGACCTTGTCCTTTCTTTATTCTCTTCAGCATTGATATATCTGTGCCTTCCGCTCTGGTTACCACACATCCATAGGACAAACTCTAAACTCTGTCTGGTGTTTTAGGTTTTTGACAAT
>NW_004955433.1:4307955-4326174 GCF_000276665.1 Chinchilla lanigera
GGATTTAGCTCAGCGGCAAAAGCGCCTGCCTGGCAAGCGCAAGGTCGTGAGTTCGGTTCCCGGTACCGGAGAAAAACCAAAAAAAAAAAATAAATGGCAAAATCATAAGATAACTCTACTAGAGTTCACAGAGTTACAGAATCTGCCTTACAAAATAAATCTTTAGAGGACAATACCATCACCAATGGAGAAAAATGGTTTAATAGAGACTCAGAATCTTCAGAAAACTAAGATCCATTTAGTATGATAAATATCAAAAACCACTATGCTACATGAGCATTCAAAATATAAAACAGCTACACAGTGAAATAAAGCAAAATTAAAGAAACTGACAAATTACTGCTAAACTAGATAAAGAAAACAAAACATGTCAACAGGTGGTAGAACACTACAAGATAATTATATTTTAAGGCAAAAGTGGCAAAATGAAAGCCTTGGAAAGAGGAAGTTTGAACGGGTATTTGGTGTGGGTGTATCAAACAGAGAGGTGAATGACAACTGGACTGAGGTATCAGCTCTGCCCATTATTAGCCATGTCAACATGGGCACGTTATTTCATTCTTTCAACCATAAACTATCATCTGAATAGAGAGGCTGCTCAGGACACAGCCCACCATTTACTAAAGAATGAATGAATGTTGCTATTATTCAATAATTATTACTGAGGCTGGCTTATTTTATTCAAAATTATGATCTCCGGATTCATCCATTTTTTCTGCAAACGACAAAATTTTGTTCTTTTTTATGGCTGGATGACACTCCATTGTATATATCTACATTTTCTCTACTCATTCATGTGGAGATCATGTTAAACGAAATAAGCGAGACAGACAAATATTGTATAATACGTGGGGTTTAAAAAGATAAAGTAGAAGAGAGAGTATCATTAGACAAGAAAGATGGCAGAAAGACGAGGAGGAAGGGTGCAAGGGTGGGTAATAGGGAGCACGGATATGATCAAAATACATTACACATATAGAAACTCCTCCAACAACAGCAGCAGATAGATGAAAGCAGGATGGAGGGGCTGGGGATTTAGCTCAGCGGCACAGCGCCTGCCTGGCAAGTGCAACGTCGTGAGTTAAATTCCTGGTACTGGAAAAAAAAAAAAAAAAAAAAAAGGAAAGAAAGTAGGATGGAAAGTGGGGCAAAGCAGGTAATGGGAGATGATGATTAAAGCAAATTATGTGCACATACAAATCTACTAAATTGAAACCCATTAACCTATATAAACAATACACACTAATAAAAATGTGGAATAAATTATTACTTTTTGTCTTATCATTTAGAGGCTTTATTTCTTTATTCTCTGGTTGAAAACTACAACATAATTGATCTTAGTTGGGGAAAAGAGAAGACACAGCCCATGTGCTGTGAGACATTAAAGTGACACCATGAATGCCGGGCACTTACTCATTGTGTATGTTTCGTTCACAGTGAAAGTACAGAGGGCACTGCCATTCCGACTGCCCAACATGAATCCCCTTCCACTCAGAACAACCTGAAATTCCTCTAGAAGCAAAAGAAAATATAAACATTTTAATCATTCTTTTACTAAAATTTTAAAAAAATTTACTGGAGATGAAAGGGTCAAGGTACACAGAATATATTTTTTCATAGTATTTAGTCAGCTACCAACAATGAAGACATATTTCTGTATTTCCAACTGTGCTGCTTTCTTTGGCCCTCTGGGTACATGTAAGGAAGATACCATTCACAGCCACATCAAAATGCATTAATTATTTCTACAAAAATTATTTTCCAATAGTAATCAAGGTATTAGGATTAAAGCATAACATTCACTACCAAACAGATGCCATACAAAATTCCCTAAAAGATATCCTTACAAAACAACCAAGAAAGAAACTTGTTTATTTTTTTCTACTTTCAGGTATTTTGGTTTGGGTATGTGAAGAGAACTAATTTTTATGTTCTAGAACTCTCAGGAAAGTCAAGTATGTTATTTTCTTTATGTGTCTCTTATATAGAGGTCCTCTTTAACAAATTCTTCATCTTGCTAACACTGACTTCCTTTTCTATACCTTACAACCTTATAAGTCATCAGAGGTCATGTATTTTGGATTACTAATAATGTACAGTCAGTGACTAGAAGCTGACTTAATTTCTTGTGCCCATATATTGGGAAGAGGCACTTAAATTAGAAAGCGAAAGAATGTGCTAGAGGAAAAGCTAACAGATCAAATATCTGAATGGGTAGTAAACGTTTCCTTCTTGACTACAGAGGACATGTTGACTATTATTAAAGCAATTAACTCTCATCAAACAGGTGAACCAAGGCACAATACAATGTTTAAAAGTTTATATGAGCTACGATTCATGAACTGGGCAGCTCCAAGTCAGAATCAGTTCCAGAACTCCACCACAGGACTGCAGGTGCAGGTTTTTATAGCACAGACATCAAAGTTAAGCAAGGAAAATATCCAATTTGCTACAGTTTTATAGTGCCTTATTTGGTGTGTCCCACTGGCAAGTTCCTACTTATATACTTATAAATTAATTGGTTGTTTGTGATTGGTTGAACCAAGATTCCATTTGTCTTTCACATACTCATTTAGAAGAGGTAGCTCCTTAAGGTTTCCTCAGTTTGTAAACCAAGCAAAGATCACTCATGAGACTAACTGGATTTTCCTACACAGGGATTCTTCAGGCCTCATCTCCACTTTAATTCACTTTAGTAACCTCCATCTTCTCAAACGTCTCCCGTCTGACATAATTCCATGCACATATAGTCATTAACTGTGGAAGTAAAGCCTACCAGGCCACACTTTTCATTTAGTGTGCAATAAAAGGAAGTTTACCTGTAAGTTAAAATAAAGTAAAGGTAAAATTTAGAATGAGACTATGTAAGAACACGGGCATCAGTGTCAGACAGAGAAATATCTAATTGAACAATTACTAACAGCAACCACTAAACCCGGCTCTGTCTCATTAACCTCACTGGGGAACCAGGGATTACAAAACCATCAAATAGTGTTGCTATGAGGATTAGATAAAATATATGCAAAGGACACAGAATTTTATTTTTCTTTGTTATCCAGAAATTGATTACTCTGATATCTTGTAAAACATAACCTCGCTCTGGAATGTGGGGATGCTCATTCATTAGAGTCTAGAAGGTGTAAAGCCTAAGGCCATGTGTAGCAGGCTGGAAAGTTCTGTGGTAAATCACACAGTATATTCCCTTCCCTACTAGAATCCATGTATTTCCTTTTCTATGTAAAGTCAGGTTAAAACAAACTCTATGTCAGATTTGAAGAAGAAACAAAGGGGCCAGAGAATGCATCTCTGGGCAAGAATGGCTGGGAGGTGCAAAAACCTGAGTCTGTTCTGAGCGGCAGCTGATGAGGCCACCTGCTTCCTTCCTGCCACAGCCCATAAGTCACTTCCGTGCACACCCTGAACCGGCAGATCCCGGAAGTTGGCCAGGTCATCAGAGCAGATACTCACAGTCTGCAGGCACCTGACTGTTTGCATGATCGAATAAAAGACTTCATATTTCATTTTATTTGTGGTAGAAAAGGTCTCAAATGTGAACTAAATATACAGAAGATTCTAAAAGCCTGTCACACAATATGCTCATTATTTAAAATAACACTCCAATCTTAAAAATTTGAATTTAAAATAGAAATATTTCAAGGAATTATTTAAAAGTCTTACACAAAGAAGATGCCAAAAAAGTTAATTTTGCTATTCTCTTTCCAACATGAGTTTCAAATCATATATTTTAGCTGGGAAAAAAAATACAATTTCTTACATGGTATTTTTAAATTCCAAACACTTACCCCCTACACACACACTTGAGGGCCTCAACTCCAGGATTTCAGTACATGACTGATCCAGGATCTAAAACAGAAGAAAAGAAGACCAAGCTGTGGAACTAAATCATGACATATGAAGGAAATTACTAATAACCTGGGGGTCTTCTCCGTAGATGACGTAGCAGAGGAAAACTCTACTACATATACAGTTACCAAGATCTTGGCATAATCGTGCATTGCCTTTTGGGACATATTCTAGCTAGATACTGCAGTATTCTTCTTTGATAGATTAACTCCAGATGACCACAGTAAAGTGAGTGCCACCTCAAAGTGAAGCAGTCATTGCAAAAAAAAAAAAAAAAAAAAAGGCAAATCAGAACTCCCATTTAATAATGCTGTTATATATTCTATTTAGAAGTTTAACATAATATCAATAAACTGGCGGTTTTTCATTTGACTGTGGCATTTCTAGTCCATTTCGCAGGCTCCTTTCCCATGGATGCTAATCCTCCCTACATGCACCACAGATTACCCTTGCAGAACACAGACTCTTTGTATGAGCCAAACTATCCTCAAAAACATAAACTCTGTATTCAAGCATTCCCAAGGCACGGGAACAGAACAGCTCCACTTAGCTTGTTCTGAAAAACAGAAACCACCACACAAGGCACAAGGCTACAAGGGAAAAACAACAGTGAAGGAACAAGCTGCTCCTAATGGGCACAACAATCCTGCCTTTATTTTTAGAGCTGCCCTGCTCTACATTATCAAAGTCAGACACATTCCAGATGATCTCTCAGCAGCATTCCTTTCTTGATGGAAGTTGAAGACAGATGATGTATGGTGGTTTCAGCATCTCCTGCTCATAACTAAATCAGGAAGGAAGGACTGCAACAGGAAGCCAAAGTGCTCTCCGTGCTTCCTTTAACAACAGTGAAAATACAAATTCTTTGTGTCCTAAATCAATGGTCAGATCTTGGAATTTTCAGTACTGAATGTGACTGTCTGGAAAAGGATATCATTTGGACTGTTTAAAGTGATTTCCCAATGGGTACAACTTTTCATAGAGTGACTGAAACTGCAGACTGGGAAACAAATCCAGTAAGATTTTATATTTGAGAAATACAATCAAGAGACCCCCAGGTTCAAGAATTAAGGATCCCTGTCAAAGGTTAACATATCCTCGCAGAGCGGTATTTCAAATCATTAATTCTTCAAAAGTGCTGACAGAATTCAGAGAACCAGACTGAAGGAAACAGGTAGAAAAGTTTGGCAAAGGAACATGACACAAAAATGTTCCAACTCACAAAACTGGGCATTCGGTTTGGCGACCTGAGGTGAAAGGGAGAAGAATGGAAATGGAGGTCAAAGAAAACACAAAACCCTCACGTGCACTATGTCTGCTACCAACTGTGAGGAAACTTTTTAAATAGATACTATTAAAGGAACTAGTGAACCCTTCAGTTTACAATTTATTTTACCCACTTTATCAAGATTACTGCCAAATGTTTTTAAGTACCAAGGAAAATTATGGAAGAACTTCAAGGACGGTATCTACTAGAAATAATTTTCTTAAACCCCTTAAAGTAAAGTAAGTAAAAATCATAAAGGGGTTTTCTAAGGAGGTTGTCAGACAATGTGCATTCCAAAATGATGTCTACGAATCAGTTAACATTATGTTTCTTTTTTCCTACCAACACTGACCATGACACAATCAGATCTCATACGTAAGACAATAACCATGTGTTGACTTCCTCTACCTAAATGTTGTGACTTAGGTTTCTGAAACTTTCTAAATAATGAAAGTTTAAATAGCAGAATCAAATGAATAATTCTCCCATGAAGATCTCCCTAAGGCTACAGGGAAATCCCGTCAAGGACCACTGATGGTCTCCATCTCTGAAGCCTGCCTCTGTCTGTCATCTGTAGGGTATTTTCATTTTAAATAGGTTCAGAGTGACTGAGAGATTTATGTTCTCCTGGAGTCAGAGGTTAAAGAAATGAAGTTACATTAAGCAAAGATTACAAATAGCTAATATTGGTTCTAACCTGCAGTAAATCATGTAAAATATTTATCCATAAACACATACTTACATTAGTTTAATAGTTGTATGAAATTATTTTAATGAGGTAAGTTTCTATAGAAATGATGCAAATGAATGGAAAAATACCTCTGGTAATTTATTCACTGAAAGGCAAAAATGCCTCTGGGAACTCAGTGACACTGAATCATGAAATTGGTATCATCGTCTGATGCACTCCAACTGCATTTCCTCAGCAGTACCTATTCTTCTCTAAAGTTTATTTTACTTCTTTAAATTGCTTTGGTACCTATACTATATTACTTGAATATATAACTTCCCTTATCTACCAGAAGACAAATTCTTTGAGGTCAGAAGTGAGATCGCATTATACTGGACAGCCCTCTCAGTGCTGGATGCCGAATGCTTGGTACACACAGAACAACCAAAACACATTTACAGCATAAAAAGCGGATGCATGTATTAGTGAAAATATTAAAAGATCTGTTTTAGCAACCGACAACCACATTAGGACTCAGATAAGTCAAGACAAAGTTAATTTTTGTAAAGACCTTGGAAATAAAGAATCCCATCATTTGAAACAAAGTTCACCTAAACCATTTCCAAATGAAAAATAATCAGAGAGAATGAGGTTGGGAAAGAAGAGAAGAAGGTTAATGCATTTTTAATTAATTAAGTTTACGGGTACATGTTAGATATTAGTCTAATACATTTTAGATATTAATGCATTTTTAGAAAATAAAATGTACTGTATGTTTGGTTTTGCCATCTAGAGGTTAGCATTTTGCAAATTAAGAAGGCAACAACTAGAAATCAAAATGATTTAATGTCTGAATGAAGAGAACTTACATCATTAATTTTTAAAATAATTCTGTAAGAACAAAGTAGTTCATAATGTAATCTTGTCAAATAATTGTACTAGTTGAAATGCTCAAGATATCAAAAATGGGCCTATTATATTAAAATCATTATCCATGCACACCAACTGACAAAGGACAAATGTTTCAGACACTCTATTGTTTAGCAAATGTAATACTGAATATTTAACCAAGTTCCCCATTTATGTTAATTGACATATTAATTTCCCAGTCTGCACTTTACCATTTGTTCAACACAATAACTCTGTGAGGACATTTCCTCAAACATATTTTCCATCTGTCTTCATTCTATCTCAAAGGAAACAACAAAAATTTTCTACTAAAGATTGGCCTCAGATGACATCAGAGGGTCAATAGCACCATAGACCAAATTTTAAAACAAGCAAAACGTTACTAATCGGGGGCTGGGGATTTAGCTCAGTGGCACAGCACCTGCCTGACAAGCATGAGGTTGTGAGTTCGATTCCTGGTACTGGAAAAAAAAAGTTATTAATAAATCCAGGGTAATTTAATGTATACAGTACATTCAAAATTTCTTCTTTAGATTTTTTGGGGAGATGCCATATATACAGAGAGAACTTAATTCTCATGAAGAAAACCATATACTAGTGAAGCATCTATACATTCAAAAAGTAATATTAGTGTGAAGGCATATTTACAAGTAAAAAATAATGTTTACACTATTCCCAATCTCTGTTTTATATCTCAAACATTAATATGGATGACAAAGAGCTAAACTTTCCAAATTAAGTAGAAATGTCAACAGTCAAAAATTAAAAAAATATAACTAACGTGATAATAATTACCATTTGGTGGGTACTTATGTTCCAGGAATTGTGCTAAGCACCTTATCTGAATTTCTTCAGTTAATTATCACAAGTCTCATGCAAACTGGAACTTAGAGGGTTTTTTTAATTGCTCTTAAACTATTCCTTCATAAATAGTAAGCCAGATGCTCGCAGGCTTGACCAAACCCCAACCCCATTCTTCCAACCAACTTGTTCTACTTTCCCTAGTTTGGAATAGATTATTTAACCACAACAAAATCTAAACATCAACTGACTAGTAAAATTTATCTGTTTTGTCTGTACATTTTTCAAACTGCCAAAAATAATTTAAAAATGGCTTATTTCTTATTTCCAAAATTATGTCACTAAATATTTGATTTTCTTTTATATTTGTCTGGGTCTTTTATATGTTTGTATTAAAATTTCCAATATCATTGATTTTGGATAAGTTAAAATTTTAGACCATCCTATGAATTAGTAATTTTTAGAATATTCAAATGCTTATGGTATTCTCCTGGACTGTTTTTTTCTATATTCCCTTAAATATATAAAGTTTTTACTTATTTCTACATCATATTTTATTCATTCAGGTAAGAGTTGTATTTTTCACTGATGCATGTCATACAGAAACTAAATGACAGATGAAGCCTCTTCCTTACACAGGAAGTTAGGCAATATAACAACTATAAAGCAAGAATTGCAAGCAGCATGAGAAAAAATGCTTCATAAAAGGGATTTCAGCATTAGAAAAGCAGGTCTCTCTGAGTGTCTTCTGAGATCTATTTCTCTAGTGTCCTATTGCTGAATTTCATTCCATTTTTCAGTGAACCATGATATCTCTGAAACCTTAACATAACTGTTCTCATGGAGCACAGGTTGGGTAGAAGGTAAAGGTATGATTTTCCAGAAAGGAGGGATCTAGTTAGAATAGCTACTGGTAGATAAAAAAACATTTGTAACACTTGTATTTATATGCTGGTGAAAGCCTATAATGCAAAAGATGTTCACACTTGGAATGTGAAATTCTGAGAGCATGTGCAAAATTCTACCTTCTAGCATGTTAGTCCCAGCTGTTAATTAAATGTCCATAATAAGAGTCACTATCTTTTCTCATCATTGAAATTTTCTCTTCTATTCAGGATGCATTTGTCTGAAATAGCTCCCTTAAAATGTCTAGAAAAAAAACCTATCATGTATTAACATAACAACCTCAAAGTTCTGGTTCTTCCTCTTTTCTGAAGTTTTGGGATAAAAGCTCTGATAGAATAAATACATGTGCCTTTTACAAATTATAATGACTCACTTTCTATTACTTCTAACTGTTGTGTAAAATTGTGTTGCATTATTTGCACAATTTAATAATCAGAATGTTATTCCCTCCAGAGTCTGGTGAACACTGCTAACACTAATTTCATGGGATTTCTCCACCTAGCAAGGGAGAAGAGTAAAATCAGATAAGGCTGTTCAGTTTCTCCTCCTAGTGAGCCTTCGGCTGATGGCCAGGCCGGATACAATGTTTGGAGCCAGCTGTGACTGTACCGCCTGCTGGTCTCTGAGGTTACAGATGTTTGGCAGGAGATGAAAGCAGATCCCGCTGCTGGCCCTGCTATGCAGCCTGTGTGGAACAAAGTATCTGAATGGTGTTTTAGCCTCACCTCCAAGCATGTTCCCAGTTCATTTGGATTGAGTGTACATCTCGTACAATGTGGCCAGGCGGCAGGATTTTGTCACCACAGGCCAAATTTCTCTACTAGATAACAAGTGGCAGATATGCACTGTGGAACCGGAACTGGCAAGGTTTGCAAGGTATTGAGAATGTGTCTAAGTCAGAGGCTTACCTGCTCTAAGAGTCCCATTCATTACAAAGAGTGTTTTTATCATTCTAGTCTTTTGGGTTGCCAGCAGGCCTTTAAAATTAGTGATCAATAATAAGATAAATTGATGGTACTGTCAAATCATCATTGTAGCAGAAATAGCCACATGGAATGAGAAAGGCTGACTTCATTTCTTCTTTCTTTAAGAGACTTGAAGATATGGGGGACTACATTTGATGGAGAACTTAGTAAGCCCCTGAGCATGGTTACATAATGAATACACATCATAGTAACAAACACAGGACAAGCAAGAAGAAAGAAAAGCCGTGTTATGGCCTGAAAGGTGAGTATGATAGATACAGCAATGGCTTTCCTCTCTAGGAACTTAGGATAATACACAATTACCTAGTAAGCAGTTACAGCTATGATATGGTCAAGATAAAAATTTAACATGCAATAAATTAAGATAGGTTGATGAAGTCAAAATAAGCCTATGGCACCTTTGAAGTTTATGTTGGATTTGGGAAAAAAACTAAGAGTCCAAATTTATGATTTGAAAATTAAGTATCCAGTTTGAAACAAAACAACTCACATAAAAACAACATAAACCAAGAAAAATGGAAAACTCGATATTTTTTCCAACTACTAGTGGCAATGAGAAAGTTACTACCTTACAACCTATTCCAGACCAAGTGAGTAACTACTACTTTAATGAACAGTAGTACCACATATTCAAAATCCAGTCCAAGTAAATATCCAAAACCAAATGCAAAATCCAAATAAAAATGCATAGAACAATTTGTTATAAGTACCAGCTGCTCAATTAATATTTATTAAATTTAATTGAAAACAAAATGCAGGGCTATGAATGTAGCTCATTGGTATAGCACTTGTTTAGCACACATAAGGCACTGGGTTCAATCTCTAGCACCAATAATTACCTGATTAATGAATTTTAAAAAGTAAACTTAAAAATCTTCATTCTGACTATAGGACAAACACTGACTACCAAGCAGGTAAAAATCACACAAAGCTTAGCAAGTGGCTGCCCACCATCAACGGAAACCTGACTCAGAAGTACTGCTCCAACTGCTCCAGCATTTCTACAGCTCCACTGAAAATTCTGAAAGTCACCTAACACTGCCTTGGGGCAAACAGTATGGACAGAGGATCACTAACGTGAAATCATCTTAGGAGTGACCTTAATAGATTAGAAACTGCTAGTTTCCATGACACACCATTTGTGAGATGGTATCAGTTGGGAGAAATTACTCTCACTCATGGAGCAGCTCTAAGCACCACAAGAGTGCATCCCAAACATGCAGAATTCTAAGCTTCAATCTTACAAGGAGAGATCACTAAGTACTACCCGCTTTAGAGATCTCATTAAAATGAAAGTTCAGTAATTATCCAAATTCATAAAATAAGCATCTATGATACCCAGAAACATGTTCCTCCTATTCCTTTCTTATTTTCCTTTTACCTTTGAATACTCAAGAGATGGATTTGTATTTCTTTCTGGCTGCCAAACACTACAACCGAACATATTTTTTCTAAGAGATAATACTTCAATGAAAAACACTTGTGTTTTGCAATCACATGTTTTGTTGAGTTCATCCATTAAAAATGCTCACTGCTTCAAAATGCCAGCTGCTCAATGCACCACGTGACAATCTGACCCATGACATTCTTTTTTTCTTTGCAAGTAAATAAGTAATAACAAGTGAAAGCTTTCTAAACAAACTTTTACATAAGAAATCTAGAGGAAGTTTGTAAGTTATAATCATTGCCTGCTACTCTTCTCAACTCAAAACACATGCATCAGTGACTCACTGTTGGAGAAAATATGTCCACATCAGACCAAAAGAAAGAGTAAACGACACTTAAGTTTCTCGGCGGCCCACAATTACACTGTTTGTAGCAAATCTTATCAGAAGGTCTTCCTTTCTCACTATAACATAGAAAAACATCAAAACTGGACTGTGACTGAAAACAACATTATCCGTCTCCACCTTCTCTTTCCCTTTTGGTTAGCACAAATTCCAAATAATTATTTAATACTGTCTCAATGAGTTCATAGGCTTTCTATGCAAAGTGCGTTGAAGTTGTAAGATAAAATAGTAACAAATGAATTTTTTATTTCAAAACAAAGACACTGAATTCCAGCACAATTTTTACTATGGTACATAGAGTATTTCATATCACTCATAACTGCCCACTCTCTTGCTTTATTAACTAGAACATAAAATAATTCTGGCAAGAACTATGTCTGCATTTGTTTCATTTCATTTCTCACAAATCCAGGGTAGCAAATAAAATGTTGCCCTATGTAACAAGAATAGAAAAAGAAAAGTTTTTTCAGTTCTTCTATCAGTTTTACAAGCATATCTATGAAAAAAATTTTAAGGTAAGAAAAGTCTGGGATCAATTCCATCTTTTTAACCCAGCACACAGAAAACTGTCTTGAACCTTACCAGTAGTTCAATAAACGCTTCTGAAAAAAATAGGAATCAGAGTTGGATAAAATCAGATATAACTAATAAATCACACATTTACACAGTTTACATTTGATGGCAACTTTAGATATAAACTGTAACTAATTTCTTCTCCTTTCCACTTTTTCCCATTTTCAGTCACTCAACTGAATGTGTTCAAGAACTGCCTGGCCTTGATAGGTCATCACTTTTTGTAGACTAAGAGATTAACATTAACAAATAAAAACATGGCATTAATTCTGTCTACATAACCTAATACTATTAGTTTACTTTTCTCACAAAGTATCACAAAGTTGTAACTGTTTACTGAAACTGGATTTGATTTCCTTAAACTACAATCAAACCAAATTAAAAAAGAATAAAGACCTTAAGTGACATTTTCATGCAAATAAAAATAGAATACTGCATTATAGTGGACATCAAGATAAAATTATTAAAATTCAGTTAATAAAATGAACAATTGAAAGCAAGTGTCCACTTTCATTTTTGAGTTAACTGTACTTTAAAAGGAATATGGTACCTTATGCAAACACATGTAAAAGGAGTTGAAATGTACTTGGATATCACAGAGGCCTGTAATAGCTACTGATTTCTTTTTTCTACCCAGAATACTTTTTCAGCCTTACTCTTCTATGAACCATGTGCCCTTTCTTTTGAGAAACTGTTTCCATACTCTGTGTGGTCCAGTGAGACTATCAATCATGCTGACTTCTCCCTTTCTATCTTACACTGAAACATTGGTCATCAGGGTTCACCTCAAACTGGTTCAAAATGTTGACAAAATGTTATTGTTTATCTCTGGATGTCCCCTCAAAACCTCATGAGCTCTAAGGCAAGGCTTTTGGCAGGTGATTGTGCTATGGGAGTGGTACATCTTGTTTACTTTTAGGAGGCGGGGTCTGGTTGGAAGAGGACTATCACTGTAGGTATAAAGGGGTGTCTCCTTTCCTGGTCCTCCCTTGAATTTCTACCATAGAGTGAGCAGCCCTCCTCTGCCATTCTCCTCTGCCATGCCATCCTGATCTAGAGCCAGCCATTTGTGAACTAAAACCTCTGCAAACTGCAAGCCAAAATAAGCCTCTCTTTCTTTAAGTTGTAGGTGTCAGGTATTATTTTGGTACTAAGAGTGGGGTCATTGCTGGGAATGTACCTGACCATGTGGTTCAGAGGCCTTTAGAACTGGTTCTCTGGAGGAATTTAGAAAGATCTGGAGATACTGGCAAGCCCTAGAATGCTATAAGCTGAGCTTGATGGTAAATTCTGGTTGGAGCTCAGAAGACCAGTGTCAAAAGCAATGCAGAAAATAAAGGCCAGGCTTCCAGATACTTCATTGGGAACAAGGACTTCACTGGTGCTTGAACTCTAGGTCGTATGTGTTAAACTCTGGAAGAAAATTTGTTCACATTTTGCTCCTATCCTCAGACTTTGAGAGACACTGGGACAAAGGGCAGTAGACTAATCAACCTGGCAGAGGGAGGCCACATGTGGAGGCTATGGCACAGTAACTGTAGGGATGGGGGCAGGGGGCTTTTAGCCAGCTCAACATTAAGAATCAAGAGTAAACAGCAAAGCCGAATGATTTTAAAAACTGGGTTTTTTAAATTCAAAAGAAAGAAAGAAAGACAGAAAAAGAAAGAAAGAAGAAAGAAAGAAAGAAAAAATAGTTTTGAGTTTAAACAGAAAGAAAGCTCTGGTAAAGGTAGGGACTGCAAAGTAAAGCTG
The DNA here is from genome assembly GCF_000276665.1 of Chinchilla lanigera. Lineage (NCBI taxonomy): Eukaryota > Metazoa > Chordata > Mammalia > Rodentia > Chinchillidae > Chinchilla > Chinchilla lanigera. The sequence goes on from NW_004955433.1 coordinate 4,321,474, forward strand.
AAAATGCATAGAGAAGCCAGGAATTTGGAAGAGGCAGGAACACAGAATATCTGAGAAAAGGTCCAAGCAGGGAGCAAAGCAAGCCTAAGGACTACAATTGGTAATGCTATAACAACAGGGCCACCCAAACCAGTTCGAGTTTATATCTCACCACAACTTGCCTTAGATACTTGACAAGGAACTATAAGTTTTAATGTTTGCTTTGCTAGATTTTGGTCTCACTGGTTTTTATCCTCCTGTTCCTCCCTTTCAGAGTGGGAATGTTCACCTTGTGCCATTGTACATTGCAAGTGTTCAACCTCTTTTGATATTTACAGGGGCTCATAGCTGAGAATTTGCCTTAAGTCTCAGAGAAGACTTTAGAATTGGGCTTTTCAGCACAGCTAGAACAATTATAAGTTTGGCAGCTCTTAGAGATGGACTAAATGTATTTTGCATAAAGCGATGTGCATGAGCCTTTTAGGAGGCAAGTGGAGGATGTAATGGTTTATATCTAGATATCTCCCCAAAGCCGCATGAGCTCAAAGATGACTGGATTATGGGAGTGGTAGAGCTGACAGTGTTAGCAGGTGGGGTCTGGCTGGAAAAGGCAGGTCACGGTGAACATGACCTGGAACGGTTATCCCCCTTTCCTATTTCTCCCTTGACTGACCTGCTTCCTATGCACCATGCTGTGAGCAGTTCTCTGCAGTGCCCCTCTGCCATGCCTTCTTGCCTCAGGAAGGTACTAGTAGTTTCAGCCAGGGGCTGAAACTTCTACAAACTGTGAGCCAAAATAAACTTCTCTCTTTTTTTTAAGTTGTAGGTATTCAATTCTGTGTCTCCACACCAAGAAGGTGATTAAGACACAATTGATACAAACATGAGACAACTTAAGTCTTCTCAAGAAACCTATATATTAATGCAAGAGTAACAGTATCACTTTACAAAGGGCTTACTGTTTGAAATCATCTCTTATGGTTTGTGTCTAGATGTCCCCCCAATGCCTCATCAGTCATGGGGTAGCCTTCTAGAGTTTGTGATTGATCAATGGTTCAATGCTGGGATTATGGTGTGAGTGCTATACCCACCCTGGGGCAGGCATCCTGCACAAAATGTAAGACAGGGGAAAAAGGCTTGGTCGCCTGCCCCCCTTTTACTCTTGCTGTTTTTGCTGTCTTCTGCCACCTTGAACTGTTGCCCCTGTGCCACATCACCCTGTCTTGGAGCCAGCCAAGTATGGACTGAAACTTCCATAAACAATGAGTTAAATAAACCTTTCCTTCCATAATTTTAGGTGTCAGGTATTTTGTCTCACCAATGAGAGAAAAAAAACCAAGACACCATCTAAACATAAAATCTTTTGCAGTTCTTGTGCTCTATAGGAGAGAGAATCAAGCAAATATTGTCGAATCGCAGACAAAATTTCCTAAGAAAAAAGACCCTGAGAATAGGGCCTCAAATTCCTAAATCCACCTGTCTCTCAGGCAGTTTTCCTCCTTAGGCTACCCAGTTATAAGTCAGTGACCTTTTTTTCCCCTTATACTAGTAGGAGGTAAGTTCTTGCCACTTGTTAACAAAAGAATCTCATACACTAGAACAAAATAAATTTTAAAAATTCAAAAGTTATGGAATCAGAAATCGATTTTTATTCCTCATTGTATAATTAAAATATAAAAATATAATCTATTTTCAAGAACATGCATGACTTTTACTCATCCATTGGTAAATATGAATTATACAATGGTTACTTACACTACAGTACATTAGACATTAGGTTAAAAACAATGGGCTGCAGGATACATTCCCAAACCACACAGCATTAATGTGGAAGACATTGTGTGTTATGATGACCGACCTCATTACATTTGGTTCTACAGACCCTCAGATAAAATGAAATCAGGCTAATTTAATTTTGAGTGACATTCACATTATAGCCAGTCCTTTTTAACAGGAGTCCTAGAAATTGATATCCAATTTCAAATAAGTCTTATCAGTTTTGCTTTCTCTTCTCCCTCTGAATATATGTTTACAGTTGTTCAGGCTTTAGATTTTTCATCCAACCATGATTTTACAGAGGTTTCTGCAGCTACACAGTTAACATTCATAGCAGAGCTGCTAAAATTATTATAGGAAGCTAAGTTAGAAATTAATATACAGTCAAGGAGGGACTAGGCTATCAAGAAAGTCAATAGAAAGAATAAAAACATCAGGATTGCCACTGGAGGTACATCTGCCGAAGGCCAGGTCTCAAGATAAAGATGGAATGACCAGGCCTCCTTCCTAAGGGACTGACAATAATTTGGAAATACATTATAATTGATACCACCTGGTCAAATAAAGTCCAGATAGACATCAGTCATCTAGGCAGGTTTCCAGAACCTCTGCACCCATCCTTCCCAAAAATGTCTTTGTTCTTTCCATGTGATCTGCTTCCCTATTGGACAAATATTACCTAAGCAGCTATACTTGTAATCCTACAGGTTGATTATAGTTTGACCCACGATGTACCCACATATGACTGTATAAATAACCCCTGACAAAGGCCTCAGTGATAACCCACTTCCGGGACCCCTCCTGCCCCTCAGGAGCTATTCCTGATCCCCAACAAACCTTTTCTACTCTTAACCTCCACTGTCCTTTGGAATTCATTCTTTGATTTCACGGGACACAACCTCGGGATATCTGGCATCTAGCAGGTTGGGAGCTATATTTTCCTGTATATCAAAATCACTTAAGCTAAGGCTTATGAGAATGTTTATTAGGTACCCTCTTCTATGAAAATCACTTGCTTGTAGAGAAAATTAGTTTGCAGTATCTTCTCATTCCATTATGACAGTTTTATACACCTTTCTTGGATACTTCTCAGCCAAAACAACAGATATTACAGAGAAAAACAATTTTAACTCCAAATGTCAGATGAAGCTTACACTTCCAACACTATGAATAAAGTTACTTGTGGATATTATATATGTGAGTGTGGTGTGTGTGTGTGTGTGTGTGTGTGTGTGTGTGTGTGGCACATTTTCCCTTTAGACAGCATCTAATGCAGTTTATTTAAATGTCTGGCCTGTGATCATTTCCTTCTGATGTATTCTGCTATACTTTCCATTAGGAACTTAGAAATTCTGGCAATGCAGGGACTAAAATAATGCAAATCTTTCTAATTTCCTGTTAATCTTTCAGCATAACTCATTCAACTTGCTCAAACTAACCTCAGAAAGAACAGCACTATACTTAGAAATTGCATTGTAAAGTTTCCCCAATACAAACAGAAAAATGAAATTTAATAAATATTAAAAACAACAACTCTATTTTCTCTAATAGTCAATTACTAATCTCTTAAAAGGGAAACCTATTATTATAACCCAGAAAAATAGTTTTAGAAAGTTAATCAGTCATGTACAGAATTCTGAATCAAACATTTTTATAGAAAAAATATTCCCAGGGAATAGCCCAGAGAAGTTTTTCCTCCTTTCCGGCATAACCATGAAAATAGGAAATTTCCAAGACTCCTTTAAAAATACAAACCACTATGTTTATAGAAGCGTCAACTTATCTTCCTTTTTGCATTAATTATTCCTTTTCTTAAATTTTAAAACTTAAATCACATTGGTATTTACCCTGAATCTAATATGAAATTATTTACTATTTTTACATTATAATATTTCTTTAAAAGCTTAATGTAGCAATACACATGAATGCCTAACATAACTGAATCTTTGTTCCCTTCTGCATTTACATTTGACTTGTCCACCAGATGCACTCATCATATGTGACTGAACCAAGTTATGGGTCTTCTCTAAAAGTTCCTGTGGGCAGGCCAGGGATATAGCTCAGCAGCATAAGCGCCTGCCTGGCAAGTGCAAGGTCCTGAGTTCAATTCCCAGTACAAAAATAAACAAATAAATAAAGTTCCTGTGCACTACTTAAAACAAAATCAGTAAATCTCAGTCTGTGTTTCTGAAAAATATAATCTCTGAAGAAAAACTTAAAATGCCAGAACCAAATGTTAGAAAAAAGTGAGATTCTTTTTCCTTTTATAAATACCTGCAGATTAAAGGGAAAGCTTTTGCTTACAGAATATATATTCTTCACTTCCGTTTTAGGATGGTGTTTACCAAAATATCATAAATACTTAATAGCAACTGTTCCTAGTGCTTCCAGCAAAAGGCAGTAAAATGCAACATAAAGCTTGGCGGTGAGAGCCTGGGAGCTTTTGCTCTGCATTTCATCACCCAGCTTGCGGCTGCTGTTGAGGAGAGCCTCGATTCTAATGATCGCCAGAGAGAGTGCCACTGAATCCCAAACAGAAATATTATGTGCTCCAGGAAAACTATTAATCATTTAAATGGAAAGAACAAGAACAGTCAGACACTCTCAGCACCGCTTCAAGGGGCCTGACTGATAGTAAGAAATACCAGAGTTGGAAGAGGAAGTAATCACACACTCCGATCCAAATTTTTATTTTATACTTCTCCTATAAAGCCTATAAAAACTCGCAGGTTATCAAGACAGTTAACTTCATGCTCAAAGGGTGGAAGTGTCTCAGACTGTTTATGAAAACCTTAAATTTGAAATCATGAGCTCAGGCTCATGGAGCTCAATGTGGGAGAGTCAGTATCAAATCTCATTCCCAAATAAAATCCAGGTCATTAGAAAAGACACGGTGTTTGCCACAGCAAACAAACCTCTCCCTCTCCCCCTCTCCCCCTCTCCCTC
>NW_004955433.1:4326274-4345066 GCF_000276665.1 Chinchilla lanigera
TCTCTCTCTCTTGGTTTCATTCAGATAATAGCCACCTATACCAGATACCACCAGGACTTCCTTTAGGTTAAAATGTACGTACAATTATCAGCTTTTCCTATCCCCAGGCATATACTCACAGAATTGATTATTCCTCTAAGAGCTTGAAATCCACCCTTGACAGGAAAAACTTGCTCCTTGGAGTCAGCAATTCTTTCAAGCTTCAGGAAAAGGAGGAAACGTAAATAAGGGGTGGGTGAGGCACAGTATTTTATAAACTTACATATAAAATTACTATGTTTTACTTATGTCCATCTAAAAGAACTCCTCACAGTTAATTCTCCAGGATGCCCTGTGGCAGGTCCAGGAGCTAAAGGATATGATATTAGCGTTATTTTAAATGTGCATTCATGAAATACTTAAGATCAGTCATGGCACCTGTACATGGGCATCTAGCTGCAAGTTCAAAAGGACAAAGAGCCCAAAAAGCTATTAATGAGACTCAGGAGTCTGAGCCATACTCAAGCAAAATTTTAAAGGTAAAATGATTTTGCGAGGGAAAAAATTAAACTCTCAAACCCCTATGAGAAAACAAGTAATTCTATAAGGAAAACTATTACACCTTTGCAAATGGATCTCCCAAGTCCTGTACAATTAAGAGTCAAATTTTAAATCAAAGTGAGATTTCTAAACACAGACTGTCATAATGATCTTATCCGTTGAGTTAAAGGACTATTCATATCATTTTAATATAAACGTTTATCTTATATTAATTCCCCAAGCTAAACAAAAGTTCACGAAATTAAGAGTTTTGTTTTAGTAAAATTCTGATATTGTTAAGAGAGTGCTCAAGAAATAAACCATTTTGATAGAAAATCTTCGTAAGTCATTACAAATTCTTATGAAAAGGATTTGTTAAACAATCCTTAAGGCAATTATGTGATCTGTAGTTTACAAATCTATTGTAACTCACCTGAGCTTGTTCAAAATCAAGGACACCAACACAGTAAACATTAGCCCCAAGTGACCTGGATAACTTTGCCTACAGAGCAATAGAGAAGGATACAAAAAAAGAGGAGGTAAAGGGGAGTGGGAGGGGAGGATGAAGCGAGAGGGGGAGAAGGAGAAAAGAAAAGTGGGGAGACAGGAAGGGAGAAGAGAGGGTTATTCAAATCTCAAGCTATACAGGCCAAGACACACAGTGAAGTTCATTAGTGGGGTATAAAGAAGTTTTCACTGAACACTCACCTCTTTCTCTGCATATGATGGCACCAGACCGTCCAACTTACCATCTGTCAGAGCAATTATGATACTGGAGGTTTTTGAGCCTCCTGCTTTCTGAATTTGTTCATTCGCCTAAAAATGAAGAATAATGATCCGACTCACAATTTAATTTTAACTTTTAACCAGCATGTTCCATCAAACTGAATTTTAAGTCTGACAAAATGAAAATATTACTGACTAGCTTTTAGTAAAGGGTATTTTTTGCTAACCATTTTATTTGAAATATGTACATATTCAGAAAACAGAGTAGTTGCTATTAGGTATGAAGTTATGGTTGACTAATACAAATATAATCACAGAGGAAGATGGGAAACTTAAGGGACAAAATTCACCCAAACTTTTCTTATCACCACAGTGAATAGTGTTTTCTACTAGTCTCATTCCTGGAATAACTAAGAATGTTTAAAAATTTGTGAAAATAAAAATGTACTACAAAATTAGAAGGCATTTTCTTCTATACTTACAAATGTAAAATAACTTACAAGCTTTAGTCCTTCGTGGATATAAGTCTCTCCTACTGGACTAACACGTTGTAAGTCTTCTAAACCTTTGTGGATTTTGCCTCTGAAAATAACATATTATAATATTAAACAAAAGGAAAATGAGGAAAGACCACAAGAAACACTTGTCAGAGAACATGACAATATTGCAGTTACAGCTCCTTCAGTAAAAAGTAGAGGATAGGGTGTGAGTCTGGAGAATAGGGAGTTTCTCCTGCTTTCTGTCATCTAATAATTATCTACTAATCCTGTATTCTATCAGAAAATAACAGTACTAAAAATGTCTTTAAAATCTAAGCATATTCCCAGCATTTTGAGCTGAGAAGAGATATCTTCAATCATATTTGTATGATTAGATGCGAAGGAGTAAAACATTTTCGCTGGTCCACAAAAATGCAAGAATTGAGTAGCTCAGTATCAAACTATTACAGAAATACTCACGTGCCTCCCTAAAAGTGGGAAAGTTTATTATCTGCAAATTCTTAAAGCAATTACCTAACCCTTACTTAGGGAAATTAAAATTTTTCTACTTTAGCCTTTTATGTGTCTATGTACATAGACACATAAAAGTGTGTATGAATACAACATGTCAAAACTAGTAAAAATATAATTAATGTTGTAAGAGTGTGTTTTAAATAGCGGGAAGAAATGAGGTATTTGCTATAATCTCATATGTATTTTAAAAGAAACTTCTTAATTATACTTTAATATCATGATGAAGTTTTTATCAGGTTCTCGGTCTCAAGAAGTTTCTAGAAAACACAAAACAACTTCCAGGTGATAAGCCTGACCTTCCACCTTCCCAGTTCAGTCACTTTTACCAATCCCTTCATATTTCTCTTTTAAAACATGGTTTAAAAATCCGCTGACTCTAAATCATTCTCTGATTTTCATTATACTCCCTTTTCTTTTTTTTCTTTTTTATTCTGTGAAAAAATAATACAAAATTTCATAACAAAGTGATAAGAGAATGACAATAGTTAATACATTGGGTCTTACCTTCAAAGCAGTTATTCAGAGTACAAAACATGGAAAAAGATTCTTACAGAAAAGAAACAGATAACGTAAAACTTTCCTTTCAACAAACTAAGATGAAACAGTAACATCGATGAAACAAATAAGCAAATATATTAAAATAATTTTGTAATAACTAAAGATACAATTTGGAGAAATATAGTCTTTGAATTTCTCCTGCTTCCTATTTATCTCTCTTTTAATTTGCTTTTTATTTACATATACGCTAGATATGTACTGGAGATATATTTATTCTAAGCTTTCTATTCATACCTATATTCAACCTCTACTATGATTTAATGAATTGTCTCTTAAAAACTTTCTTCTTTAAAATAATTTAACTAAATTATTTTATGTTTTTAGTTCTTAACTAGAATGGAAGGTTATAATGAGCTATTACCAAGTCCCTTATTTATGATATAGTCCCTTGCTCTGCACTTACTATAATATCTCTTGCAAAGTAAATGCTCAATTAAGTTTTTAATCTACAATAGAAAACACTATAATTCCACAGATGATGGAACAAATTACATAATTTATAAGCTTGTTTTATCTAAATAGTTTATGTTTGATATCTATGGAAACAACTTGGAACTGATTTTGTCAGTATGACAAAATGTAGATAAAAACCAAATATTTGGTGCTTCCCGGAAATGAGAAGCAGTGTGTCCGCAAGCATTAGTGTTTTCTGCCAAAAGGGAAATAAGAGAGACAACAGAAATCCAAGCTTAAGCATTCCTGTCGCAAACAACAAACTCACTGAGAGAGAAAGTAGGGAAGTAACACCTTTCACAATAGTACGGAAAAGAATGAAATACTTAGGAGTCAATGTAACAAAGGAAGTAAAAGATCTGTACACTGAACATTATAGTACTCTACAAAAGGAGATGGAAGAGGATATCAGAAAATGGAAAGATATCCTCTCCCTGCTCATGGATAGGAAGAAGCAACACTGTGAAAATTGCCATCCTCCCAAAACTGTTATACAGATTTAAAGCAATCCCAATCAAAATACCATTAGCATATGTCACAGATCTAGAGAAAACATTCCCAAAATTCATTTGGAACCAGAAGAGACCTAAAATAGCAAAGGTAATTCTGGGAAACAAAAGCAAGGCAGGAGGCATCACAATCTCTGACTTGAAACTATGCTACAGACTACCATGATAAAATCTGCATGGTACTGCCAAAAAACAGACCTGAGGATCAATGGAACCCATTAGAAGATACAGACACAACTATAAACACAATCAACCACCTTATCTTTGATGAAGGGACCAAACATGGAAGAAAGATAGCCTCTTTAATAAATGGTGCTGGAAAAACTGGCTTCCCACATGCCAAACACTAAAATTAGACCCATGTCTATCACTATGCACTATAATCAAAATAGATCAAAGATTTAAATATTGAAACAGAAACACTAAATCTACTAAAAGAGAAAGTAGGTAAAAATCTTGAAGACAAAGAGATAGGCAGAGAGTTCATGAACAAAACCCTAACTGCACAGGAAGTACTTCAAAGAATCAACAACTAGGATCTCGTCTTATTGAAAAGTTGCTGCACTTCAAAAGAAATCACCAACAGAGTGAAAAGAAAACCCAGATTGGGAAGTTCCTCAAAGGACTTCTATCTAGAACATACAAAGAACTGAAAAAAGTCAGGCGCCCCAAATTCAAAGACCCAGTTCAAAAGATTGGCTTGGCATCTGAGATGAATACACACTTCTCAGATGAAGAATTACAAATAGCAAAGAAATATATGCATATAAATGTTCACCATCACTGATCATTCAAGAAATGTAATTTAAAACAACACTGAGATTCCATCTCACCCCAGAAAGAGTGGCTATCATCAAGAAATTAACCAATAATAAATGCTGGAGGGGCTGTGGGGAAAAAGGAACCCTTCTCCACTGTTGGTGGGAGTGTAGACTGGTGAAACCACTGTGGAAATCAGTGTGGAGATTCCTCAAAAAACTAGGACTAGAGGTCCCATTCGACTCAGCTATTTCCCTCCTGGGTATTTTCCCAGAGGAATTGAAAAACATCATACCACAACAATATATTTGCACCTATTTTTATAGCAGCACAATTTGTAATAACTAAATTTTGGAAAGAACCCAAATGCCCATCAACTGAGGAATGGATAAAAAAGATGTGATTTTTTTTTATAATAGAGTACTACTCAGCTATAAAGAAGGATAACCTCAAGGCTTTTATTGGTAAATGGGTGCAACTTGAGACCATACTCATAAGTGAAATAAATCAGACTCACATGTATAAAAATCACATTGTCTCCCTATAGTAAGAAATTCAAAGAGTAAATAAGGTCCAAAATGTAAAATAGATACTGTGAAAAGGAAAGAAACTGCTCGAAAGGAAAAATGGGATGGGGGAAAGGAGAAAAGAAAATATATATATATGCACCAGATAGCTAAGATAATTATACTATTAACTTCTATTAGTTCATTGAAAGAAACGGTTTGTGCTTATATTGTCTGATTAATTCTGCATGCCTATATCTTGTAATCTAATCAACTACTCTGAAGATAACAATATGCAATATAATAATCACTGTTAGTTTCCTATTACCTTGTTTTGAAATTCTGAATCATTATTTTTATTGGTTTTTATTTTTGTTTTTTAAAATAAAACTTTAAAAAATAAAAAGAAACACAAGCTGAAGCAAACAGAATTTGCATGGCAAAAACAGCCTCCTCCACAAAGTTCAGACGAGTACCCCATGCGCTACTAGGGCAGGACAATACCTGCAGAGGACTGGGAGTGGGAGGACCTTGCCCAAGGTAGGACTGTGAGTCTGGGAAAAGCCGGCCTCTGTTCATTTACTTCAATGGAAGAGACAGAGCACTCCCTGTTTTCTATCCTTACTCACACCTGCCACCACGAGAGTCAGCTGCACTGAATCCATCCTTATGTTCGCAGCGGCAGCACCACAGGCAAGCGTTCCTCACCTGCAGCCAGTAACATCTGCACATGGACAACAGTACCGGTCCAACACAGCCTTGTACTGGACCCCTCCCCGGGTCACTACTCAAGCCGCCAGCCCTTTCTCAGTGATAAGCATCACTGGATAATGGGACACAAGACAGGATGGATGTTAGGCTTTCAAAAGATCCCAAGCCACTAAAAATAAATTCTAAGCCTCTCAATTAATAAACAGAGAAAGGTCCCAAGTTCAATTCCCGGTACCAAGAAAATAAACAGAAAAACAAAATGATGGAGTAAAGGATTAGAAACAACTTCTTCATTCACACTGTGATGCTAAAACTCTGAAAGGAAAGCCAGGAGAAAAATAAAGACAGGGGAGGGGAAGGGAATGGAGAGGGAGGGGGTGGCTGAAGTGGTTGTTATAGAAACAAGCTCAAACCCAGTATCATTTTAGAGCATCAGCTTCACTGAGTTCCGCTTTAATGTTTTATTGTCAACTACATGAGGTAGTGATATTGAAACTGCTTTACTATTTGTTGTGAAGCAGTTGGCAAGGGCACTGTCACGTAACATCCCCCACAAGGTCCACAGAAGTATCTTTGTCATCTCTCAGTACTGCTTTCCACTTCCTCTTTTCACTGTTTACAGCTACGTACACTTTTCTTACCCTGACTACGGGAAGCCCAAGGTAAATTTCTTGTTTGTTCACAAAATTCTGCTGAGTTCTTCTATTTATCAAATGGGTTCCTGCTCTTTTCCAAGATCCTAACTTTTCCTTTTTTTTTTTAATGTTCTGCAATATTATTATAGTCTGTGAAGCCTCAAATAATTTTTTGGAAATAGGCAGGATTTAAACAAATGAAATATTTTTTAAACATCTGCTTTTTAAATTGAAAACTTAGATGACAAAAGTCTACAATCAACTGGAGAAAGAAGAAAAGGGGAAGGAAGGAGGGAAAAGGAGAGAGAGCACAATCACACACTGACTCACTTTTTAAATCTATGAAACATTCACTGTTAGTATCTCTCAAATTCCTCTTCTGAAAAGGTAAGGAGAGAGATAAGGGAAATCTCAAAAAATTCTGATTTCATCCAGGATTTAGGAACCCTGATGGAAACTAATTTAAAAATCTTTCCCATGTTGTTGGAATTTCCTTTCCTTTACCTGTTTTGCCACTCATTCTATTTGAGGGGCTTGGGGTAAACGTAATCATCTCTTACCCCATAAATACAATTCCTGAGACGGTATGGATGGAGGTGAGCCCAGTTTGATAGGACACAGATTAATTCCAAGACAAACTTTGTTTCTTCATCTATGAAAACACCTCACTCTGGGGCGCATGCTAAGAGCTAAATTGTAGTTACCCTGTTGTCACTGTGGATCTTAGTCATTCCTCTGTTAGTATGGTAGTGTCCATCCAGTCTACTCTCTTCCTGATTCCAAGCAGAGCTCACACAGCAAAGTGAGGGTCAACTTTTGTTATGCAGAGATCAAAGGAGGGGGGAAAGGAAAGAAGAAGAGGAGGAAAAGAAAGCATTTCATTAAAACTCTGGTGAGGCACAGAGGACCTGGAAAGTAATTACAATCAGCCCTCTACAGCCACAGGCACCACCACATCAGCAGGTTCAACCAACCGCGCATTTAAATATGAAAAGAAAACATTCAACTTTACAGAACATGTGCAGAATTTCTGCATTATTCCCTAAATAATACAGTCTAACAACTCTCACATGATACTGATATTGTATTAGGTATTATTAGTAATCTAGAGATGATGTGAACTTCAAATTTACCCTTTAAAGCATATAGGATGACACATATAGATTTTATGGAAACACTATGCTGCTTTATAGTAGGGATTTGCACACACACGGATTTTTTGTATCTGCGGGTGGTCCCAGGGCAGATACTGAGGGCTGACTGTATACAGAAAGCCACATAATGAGGTAGGAAGACTCAGGCATTGATAAATCAGAGACGCGTTGTAAGTTTGTTGTGCAAATATTGCACTGCATAACCAGAAGAAGCTCTTTCATTTCCCTGAGCTCAGTTCCAATGCCTGCTTTGATTTTTGTTACACTAATATTTACAACATAATGTCCTTTGGTATCTTTGAGCATTCAGGAGGTTGTGAGTATCTATACAAGGGGTACTAAGAGGAGAAAAAGGCATTGCTCAAAGCACACCATCTTCATTTTCTCCTTTAGACTGCTGTGCTGCTCTTCTAGAAAACCAATAGATGGAGGCAGGCTGGATCTGAGGAGACAGGACAGCACGATGGTAAGATCCCAGGCCCTGTGGCCAAAGTGCTTGGCCTCAAATTCTACCGCCTCCACTTCTCAGGTATGTGAGCCTGGCAGGTCAGTAAAGAAAATACAAACACCAACTCCATAGATCATCATGAAAATCAAATGAGTTCCCTTACCAAAGTGTTAGGTAAAATGAGTATTAGTAGGTATTATTCCTCTGTCAAATGCTCTGTTGTAGAAAGCCTGAAGTCATCTGTCATGTAACACTCAATCCTTTCATTTTTCTGTTCTTCATTAAGCAATAAACACAATATACAGGTCAGAAGAACCTGGCCTAGTTTTGGTTCCAGAAGTGATTAGTTCTGTGATTTTGAGCAACTTATGTAGTCTCCATGGTCCTCCATTCTCTTGGTGTGCAAAACTTGGATAATGACAAGATGTGTATAACGAAGTTATACAAATTTAAGGACCGATTACAAGAGTGCATGGCACATAAGCATGTAACAATCATTATTGTTTGTATTTATGCACTGTAGTCTTGCTTCTTATTCCACTGAAAAGAATTTAAGTATGAATTATCTATCAGTATAGTCAGTTTGCACATCTTACTTAAAAATTATCCTTTTATTAGTCCTTCATAAAACTCATAGGATTTTAACACTTCAAGTCAAACAAAGGAGTTGAATATAAATGATCTCAAAATATGTCTCTTTTATACTACAAATTTTAAAATACTAAGGAAATTGTCATCATCTCTAATAAAACTTTCTGTATTTACACTGTAGTAGCAAAGTATTTCTATACATGCTCAAGTCATAAATCCTTCTAAGTTGGAATTTAACAAAGTATTCAGATAGGGAAAAGAAAACCCAGATCATGAAAAGGAAATGAACTAATTTATTCTAACCTTCCTCATGAAAAAAGTGATAATCTTAAAATAAAAGTAAAAAAAGAATAAACTCTTATGACTAATAAATGGATATTATTTTCTATAAAAGAAAAAGAAAAGCAAATTAATAAATAAAAGTAAAGGACATCTGTCCTTTAAATTTTGCTAAGATGGGTTACTTGATTGCAAGAAAACCTAAAAACTAATGCAAAAATTCTCAATCTTATTTGAAATTTTGGATTATGTGTTTTTACTCTAAATTGGTATATTTAACTCATAAAGAGATTCACCACACAGTTTTACTAATAGTTTTCATATAAACTAAGGTAGGTAATTTCCAAATACAATTTCTGTCAATGCTTTCACAAGAGTGGGGACGTAGGTCGTGCTGACACCTGACACTTCAGCTTCCCATTTCTGTCTTTATCACGCAATGGTGCATGAAAAAGCACCCCCCATACTTAAGTGGCTTAGACAGCAATAATTTTCCTCTCTCTCACAATCCTGTGGGCAGACAGGGCTCAGCCAGCAGGTTTCTCTGCCCCATGTGACGTTACTTGGTGCTCAGTTTAGAGGCTGGCTGTTGGTCTTAGGAGCTCTGCGAGGGCTGCTGGATCGAGTACCTTGTTTCTCTTCCTTCTGACCTCCACAGCTCGCTTACACCTCTCCTGGCAGCATGAAGCCTGTGGTCTGAGAACCAGTCTCCAATATTCTCAAGGTTTGGAGTCAAATGTTTAAAAACATCACTTCTCTCCTCTCCTAGTGCCAAGCAGTAATGGGGAGTCAGCCAGATTCAAACTTTATGTCTTGGTAGGAGAACAAACACATATGCAGTGCTAAGGAATATGTCTTTGTAGCTCATTGGTCCACCCTCTGCACTCTGACTCTCTTTTCTGAGTCATCTTTCCTGGTACACAATAGTTCACATTTTAACTATTTTCTGACTATAGGAAGTTGAGGGCCCAGAAGTGTCAGTTTTGGAACAACTCTCCAAGGTGGTGGTCCTGGGTCCAAAAATATCTGCTCAGTAAGTGCCCTGCACTTTAGAGAACTTTTCTCTAACTTAAGGTGCATTTACTAGTACTCAGCGCAAACTTTACTACTACCATACCAGCTGCACTTCGCATATTTTTACGCCATTTCCCTACTTGACCATTAGCACTGACCCTTGCCTTTTACCACATCTGCCTGCCAGGTCTGTCTCCCAGGACTAAGTAACACTGACTTAACAGTAATTTTCTAAGGCAAACTCATAAAGCACATGTAAGAGTTCACTGAAAGTAACTATTAGCATATCTGTCACTAAAATTTGAGCTATGGTCATGCCCAGACCTCTGGGGGTTAGCAAAACTGTGGTTGAAATATGCTTTTCTAAATAGGACGATTTACTTCCCTAATTGATTTTTCTCCCTAACTAACCCAGCTATGGTCATTGTTTTTAGTTTATAAGAACAGAGTAAATGTACAGGAAGACCATGAATCATGACAAATTCTGATTAATGTGAAAACTGCAGATGAGTAACCAGGAAGTCTGGTTATTTAACACACTGGATAAATGCTCACGCTTAACCTCATATCAGAGTGTCAATCTTGGCTTCAACCGTTGAGCTGTGCCACTGTGAGTTCCCCTGACTTCCTCAAACTTCTGTTAGCATGCTGGCACATGGTGATGCAAACTATGACGATGGTGTACACTGAAAACCTCCTTGGCCTCCTTCCTACCTAGTCATCAAAGCAGCATGAAAAGAAACAGGAAAAAAAGAACTGGAAAAATTACAGATATGAACTATTGAAAAGTAGGCAACTGACCCAGTCCAGGGCTGTTCCATAGATGTGAACACGAAGCCTTCCAGGACTCCTGAAGCAAGAGCCTCAGTCCTTAATGTCTTTTCTTTTCAACCCTTGAATTCTATTCTGATTCCAAGTAGAGTCTCTAATGTGCTTAAGGTTTGGAGTCCGATGCTCAAAAACATCACTTCTCTCCTCTCCTAGCGCCAAGCAGTAATGGGGAGGCAGCCACCGCAGTCTGTGACTACAGAATAGGTCAGGAACATTCCTTTTTAATTTCAGCATTTAAGTTTTGTTTGTTTTTTTTTTTTTTTTTTTGGTAAGAGGAATCAAACTCAGGACTTTGCACTTGCCAAGCAGGCACTTGTGCTGTTAAGCTATATCCTCAGCCTTTGTTTAAATTTTTTATGGATTCCTACTGAAATAAAATAAAACAACATAGATATATAAAAAGTTAAACTCTGGGGCTAGGGGTTAAACTACAGTGGTAGAATGTTTGTCTGTGTGAGGCCCTGGGTTCAATCTCCAGCACCACCGAAAAAGAAGAAAAAACTCAAACCTTAAAGTATGAGAGCTCTGCCCAGGTTCAGTCTCAGGCCTAGGTCAGCAGCACTGTTAAAGGCTCACTGCTTATCTCTCAGCTTCTTTCCATGCATTCTTGGAATGCATGATCACACACACAAACACCACATAAACAGTTAAGGATTTAGTTTTGTTTAAATTTTACAAAAACAAAAATCATGCTGTGTCCTGCAACTTGCTTTTTTGGCTAAATATATCTTGTATATACTTTTATGTCAACACACATGCATTTTCCAGTTTTTGAATGACTACACAGTATCCCATAATATACAGAGATTCTAATTTTATTGTGGTATCATAAACTGATAAGTGTTTAAAATGATTACAGTTTTTCACTATTCTGAGCAATGCTGCAGTATCTACTTTTATTAATATACCTCTCCTTGCAAGCTGGTACCAGTATTTCAGTAGGACACAGTCCTATAAAGCAGAATTCCTGGGTAAAAACTTTCCAGACTTTTATAGATACCTACAAATTTCCTTCCAAATGGAAGTGTCAATTTATAAGACACCAGTGGTGTATAAAGAACTACTTTCGCACAAGTAATTTTAAGGAATTAGAAAAAAAATCTCTTTCAAATAAACAGAAATATGCATATAGTTTAAATAAACCTCCTGCCTGTAATTTCTTAAAAGTGTGCCTAAGGACTATTTTTTTTCTAAAGAATTGACTACTGTGTCCAGGTTTAACAGTTATAATCCTTTCTAATTCCTAGGCAGGTACATGTATTGAAAAGGAAGCTGGGAATGTTTGCAACTGGTGTGTACAGACAGGAGTGAGAAGAGTAGCAAATATGTCACCATTTACCACGTAGCTAAATTAGAAACATAATCTGTGATGAAAGTGACTCAAATTCTGGAGCTAGAAGAACTCCATCATTCATTCTTCAAATATCTACTGAGCCTTTGCCATTCACCAGGCCTTGTTTTAGGTGTTGGGCTATGTAAGTATTTACACTAGGGCCATGGAGACACAAATAAACTGATTAATTAACAGATTAATTTCAAAAGGTGATAACCAAATAGAGTTTGGTAAGAGATACTGAGAAGAGTGGGTGCCTTTAAGACGGAAGAGTGGGTAGCCAGGAAAGGCTTCTCAGAAGAGGTGACGTGTGAGATGAGCTATAACAAGAATGTGCCAGCCCAGGGAAGACCAAGCGCAGAGAAATGGCCAGGATTCCAATGTGCAAACAGTTTGGTCTGTCCGGGGCATGACAAAAAAGGCCAGTGGGGCTAAACTATGCGATGCCATGTTGTAGGAGAAGATGAAGCAGGGTGCTCAGGTGGTCTCTGAGACCATTCAGAGGCACTGCTTTCCATTCTAAGCCATTAGACTGAAGCGTGAGAGTGGTACGGTCTGATTTCAACTTTTAAAAGATCATTCTGGTTAATATACTGCTTGCCACTTGTAAGGTGCATGTCCTTGGACAAGCTACATTACTTTGCTTAGCTTCAGTTTCCTCATTTTGTACAACTGAGATAATAACATTATCTATTACCTGGAGGTGACAAGAGGATTAACTGAAGCTAGGAATAGAAAGTACTCTACACACTGCCTGGCACACAATCATTGTTCAGCCAATGTTCGACTAAATCACAGCAGTGTTCAAATAAAATTAGAACTCAACGTAATTCCCTGGTCCTGTTTATGCAACTAATAACTAAAACTATCCATGAAGTAGCCTTCATTCCGTATTTTCTAATAACGAGAGACTGGATACTTTCATATTTAACCAACGCTTGGCATTTTTCTGTTCTCTGACCCAATAATACAGTTGTGAGCTATTTACATATATGATCACACCACTCCATGCACATACCCGTTACTTGTTTTCATGTTACTCCCAGATCCCATACATCAGGAAGGAAGGCAGACAGGTAAGTAAGCAGAAGCATAGACTAACAGACAGAAGGAAAACCAAACTCTTTGGGGAGATGAGAAAAGGAGGAAGTGCTTCAAGTTGAAGTATTTAACAGAATAACTTTTAAAAATAATGAACATGCAAAATGTATGACAAAAAACTTCATTCCATGTTTAATGTTTCAGTTGAGCATTGACCTGATGTCACACACCATGCTGAAAACCTCCCACCATGCGTTCCTACCGCGAGGACTCTCTGCCTCCCACTCTTGCTTCATCTGGACAGAAACTCTTTAGCAACATAGTGAAAACCATGAAAGAACTACTTCTCAGATTTACCAAGATAGTGAAGAACGTGAGTGATACGAGGCAAAATTGTGAAACCTCCTGTATTTTCCTTGGCTCAAATGCTGCTTTTCAGATCAGGTACTCAGATCTGTTTATAAGATATCAGGATATCAGGGAAGTTTACGCACAGGATTCCAACATTTAGGCTCTAAAACAAAGATCCACGAGAGTTGTGCAAACATTTGTCCAGTGGTCTGGCATCTAAATATGCAAATTGTTTCTAGACACTTAAAATTGTGTAATGGAAGAAAACTGATCTTATATCCAGATATAGAGGACTATCAGCATTTGAGAAAATATTGCAGGAATGAATAAATTTTGTAAAAGAATAAATTGGGAGAAAATAATGTATTTTATTGGAGATTGTCCCATGACATATATACAAAGCACTTTTCTATGCATCATCTTAGTTTTGACCATCCCAATAACTTTCTAAAAAAAAAAAATAATGTTATGTCTGTACTTTAAGACAGAAACACTAACATACTAAGTAGATGATTTGCTACAAAGTCTCCAAACCACTCAGTAGCAAACCTAAAACTCTTACTCTGGCTTTCTCAGTAATTTTCTGCCACTCCAAAGTAATTCAACATGCCACAAATACTGAAATTCATTAAAACTGAAAGTATTTCCATTATGAAAGAAAAAGAAAGCCAAGTATGTATAAGCAACACAACTAAAATTCCTCCTGGAATATTATAAGTCCTTTCAAAGCAGGACAGTATTAACTTTCTATAAGCATAATTCTCTGATGATTAAAATAATCCGTATTCCCTACCTCCAGACATGAATAGTTACTACTAATAATAAAGCTTTTATATCTTGAATATTGATATACTAAAATCTGTCCTACAATCTTTACATCATGAACTTCAAATCTTTCAAAAATCTTACGAGGTCCGTATTAATTAGCATCATCACAGCATAGGAAAAACTGCAGCATAAAGAGGTTAAGCAAGGGGCTGGGGATTTAGCTCAGCGGCAAAAGCGCCTGCCTGGCAAGCACAAGGTTCATAAGTTCGGTTCCCGGTACCGGAGAAAAACCAAAAAAAAAAAAAAAAAAGAAAAGAGGTTAAGCAATTTGTCCTTGGCCATTTGGCTAGCAAACTGGAAAACCAGGATTTCTACTCAGGTAGACTTGAGTGCAACATAATGATGTCTCTTGAAGAAGACACCTCTTTTTCCACTCATTTCAGCACCCCCATGGGGTTCAACTACCAAAAAACACAAACTCTAGAGTACAGATTTAAACCTTTTCCATGCCCAACTACGCAATACCAGTCTGGGATACTCCATCTTCAAATGCGGGAGGACCCATATGCAAAGTGCCTAGCAGAGAACCTGGCACAATATATGTAGCTGTCAATTACAGAGACTTTTATGTGTCTGACATTATGCTAAGTGCTTTTCTACATATATATGCATGCTATAAATGTGAAAATTGTTCATTTTTTCTTGATATGTTGGATCCAAACCTGTTTCTTTGGAAAGTAAGCTGGGCAGTGGAGAAAATTTCTTTTCACAAAGGCATAACAGTGCTAAGCTTTATAACAGTAGGCACAGAAAACTGCTGCACACAAGACGTAAGGAATTAGTATTGCTCTGATACTGGAACAGAAAGTAAAGCGACAAAGTATTAATGGGAAGTTTGATGTCCTAACCTAAATTCATCACCTGCACAAAGATTTCCTCTTCAAGGCAAAGAAAACTTAACAAAGAAAAGAGAAGGATATATATATTTTTTTTCTAAATAAAATCAGCAAATTATAAGTAAGTTCTCTTCTTGAGCCTCTTTAAATATTACATAAATCCATTTGCATTGACTCTTACCAAAAAACCAGTATCCACATGTAACTTTTCAGAAATCCACATATCATACAAAGCAAAGCAAATTAATCTCCTTTGCTACAACTACAGATTTGAGAATCTGATTTCAAAATAATATTAACTCATTCATTTGTTCAGCAGGAATTCATTAAGCAAAACCTGACGTACTTTGTGTTAGATGCTGCTGCAGCATCTAACACAAAAATGAAAAGAACAGCTCTCTTTTGGCTATATAATTCATAATCTAGGAAGCAAATCTGATCCAGAGGGAGATATGTCAGTGACCACAAATATCTTCCCATATATGATGAAATGATATAGAAACGACTACCAGAAATACTATGCATGGGCTTGGCTTAAGAAAAGCCACAACTTGTAAAGGCATTAAGGAGATTATATACAGCATATGTTCCTGTATAAATATATGTGTGTTCCTTTATAAAGTTGAATACATTCAGCATCATGGGACCTCAAAGAAAGACCAGAAAGCCAGGATGTCTGCTGAATCTAGTAAATTACCCAAATAGATCCATACATTTCTCCTACCCAATCATCTTTTAAATTCCTGTTTGACTAACATATTATATCTAAACAAGAAAAATGTGGATCTACTTAGAGTAACACAGAAGAGGAAGGGCTAGAGGTAACTAAGGCAGGGATCTAAGTTTCCTCGCACCTCCTCCAGCCAATGCGAATGACAGCTGGCTTTCAGATTATGTACTCTTTTCACCTATTGTTCATACCTCCTTTCCCTTCTATGAGTATAGAGAACTGAACTGTCTGGCATTTGCCTGATTCCACTGAGAGGCCTGATCACCACCTGAAAATATGAATCACACCTTTAAGATTCATCTCTCCTTAAAAGCCCGCACGGAAAAGATAATGCACTAACCTGTCTCCAGTTAATGGCAAAATAATGGATGCTTGAGAAGAAAACACAATGAAAGATAATCTCATTTCGGGGCTGCAAAATAAGAAAAGAGGCACTTAATACAATTTTTAAAGATCTATTGATACAATACAGACATATAGCTAGAGAGTCTCATTTAAAACTGGTCTCACTAAATGGCCCAGGCTTCTTTTCAGTGAAACTCCCTAAGCAGATTCACAACTCTGCTTAGCGTTATTGTAGAAGTCATTTTGGATTTAGTCAATGCTTCTGGGACTCAAACGCTCCTCCAGGATGCACAAGGGCTTGCGTTTAGAAAGAGACGAACTGGAAAGACTAATTCTAGGCAGACGAAAAGTTCTTTCATAGAAAACACTTCCGGGCATTACTGTTTTCCTTCCTACTCTACCCTTAAGGGAGGCCAGTCCCTTCTGAGTGAAGACCACTGGCCATGCTTAGGGCTACAGAGCAGCCAGTCTGACCTAATGACCAAAGCTATGATGAGAATCCATACCAAGCTCATCCTGAAGTAAGAATACTTAAGGTGTCATGGAAAACATAAAAGAAACTACATCACTTTTTGATCAGGCATTTTCTCTTTTCCACTTTCAAACAACATATTTCCAGTCCGCAATAACTGCCCGACTCTGCTACATCTTTCAGGCTTTAGGTACAAATCTCACAAAATGGTTTTCTCTCTTGGGCATTCTATGCAACTATTACCAAGATCTGAACCTCAAGATAGGAAACAACGATCTACAAACTGCAACTCTCTCCAGTAATCACCCCTTATTCAATTCCTACAATATATATTTAACTCCTAATTCAGCAGCTAAAATTGAGCCAGGGAACTATATACGACAGAGTTCTAACTTGCCAAGCACACCAAGTGAGTAAGAGTCTCACTTTCTTCAAATGTTACATTGAAATGATCCATCGCTTTAGATCAAAACTACGTGACACTTGCTGTACACTGTAGGATTAAATCAGAAAATTTATAAACAACTGTCTGTTCTGCTTTGACATTTAAGGATATAGGGTCTTGTTTATTTTTCCTTCCTAGACAGTTTTACATCAGACCCTGTCCAGAAATGAGAATGCAATACTTGGCTTCTTAAGCAGGGCCTGATGATTGAACATGGACAGGCATACATTTTTATAGGGATAACTTTACTGCTGCCAATAACTGAAAGCAAGGATTGCCTAGGCCTCTACAGATTGTTTGAAGTTACTTGCAACATGACTTTCAAAATGTTTTGATCATCCAAGCCTGTTTTACAGAAAACATTTGGGCTAACAAGACTGAAAGAAGCAATATTTAATGATACAGTTCCTATTCATGTCCTTTCCATTATCTTGATAAACTTACATTTATTTGCTCATGGCAATTTTTTCTTTGAGAAAGAAAGGCCTCAAACGTCTGGTTTCCTGGGATTATTTTTAAATAGGAGATGCCACTAATTTCTAGTTACCTCTAAATAAGAGAGTAAGCTGGATTTCAGAGCAGTAATGCTTTTTATAGGAGAGGAAACCAGTCTTCCCTAGTGAAGCTCACTGCATATATAGAACAGTTAAATCTTAAAACAGCCACACACCCACACATTGTGTAAACACGAGTCATTTCTTAAAACACACAAGCGCTTTTCCTGGGCCTGGTTATTAACACATGTTCACTTGAAGTTTTCCAACACTTTTTTCTTTGAAATGAAGACTTCTACAAGCTAAGCATCATGTGGATGGAAAATATATTATGGATACTATTAGGGTAAAATTTGTTTTTTGTGATAAATTATGAGAAAGCATAACTGAAATTCAAAACAGATGAAGATTTAGAAAGGAAAAGACATTTGGAATCGGATTTGAAGATGCTTCCTCAACGTGAGCCAAGTTTCTGGAATCCAGATGAAAGAAACCCTCAAGGGCCCAGCGGCTGTCCTGACAACATCTTGTGTGCACTGCCCACCTGGAAATCTCAACAGTCAACATTTCAGTAGAGGTTCTCTCCTGCAAAAAGTTTCAGGGGAGGGGAACCCCTACAGTCTGCGCCCTTCCCATTGCCAAGAAAAGTAAAGTGGGGGACAATACCTCACAAATCTCTCTGTAAGTTGCTGGACAAAACCGTAAATTTCAATCCAGTTATTTGCCACACTCCCGGATCTGAAAAATGAGACAGAACTCATCAGAGAAAAAGGACAGACAGTGCTGACACGCAAACATTTCTGCAGTCCCGCGAAGGCGGGGAATTCGCACAGTCACAGCGCCCTGAGCTGGAACTTGGGTGCCTGAGTGCCAGTCGTCCGCGCATCCCGGGGCCTCAGCCTGCGAACCGGCCCGAGTGGGACCCAGCTTTTCAAAACAAACACGCAGGCTGTCTCTCGCAGGAAACGCAACCACAGCGGGTTTGTCAAAGCTTTTCCTGGCTCCTGGGAAAGTTCTGCGATCGGGATACGATCCGGCAGGGCACGGTAAGGACGGAGGCGCCGAGGCGGGGCCCCCGCTGAGTCCCGGGGAACAATGCTTCCCGGGTGGCCGCACCGTGCTTCCCAACAGACCCGACGGGCGGGCGGCGAAATCCTCTCCCCGAGGCCGAGCAGCCCGGGCCGCCCGCCACCTCCTGGCTCCCGCCCGCG
>NW_004955433.1:4345472-4373551 GCF_000276665.1 Chinchilla lanigera
GGGGCGTCCGGAGCCTGGTCCGCGCCGCGGTCCGCGCACGGGGCTGTCGGAGCTGCAGGACCGACGCCGGCCGGGCTCGGCGCGGAGAGGAGCTGAGAAAAACAAACGTCCTGCAGAAGCTGAACACTCCCACTCGCGCGGGCCGGCCTCCTCTCCGCCCAGCTGCGCGGGGAGCGCCCTCGGGCTGCGGTCCCTTCCCGGGAGGGGCGCACCCTCGCCCAATCCCGCCCCGCCGGACGCCCGGCTGCAGCCCGGGACTTCCCTTCGCCCTTCGCATTTTCTCCCCCTTAGGAAACCTGCTTTGCAGCTGCCACTCACCAAACCCGCGCGGGAGCAGGGGGGGGGGACTCCCTAGCAACGGAAAGCTGTACCCCAAAATATGTACCTCAAGGTTACCCCTCCCCAAGTCCCCCTAGAAAGAACTTCGTCCTGGACAGGAGAAATGTTTGAGGAGATGGTTATGCAACCCCTTATTTAAACCTTACATGCTGCATTCATATATTGAAACATCACCATTAATAGGTACAATCTTTATGTTTTTCTGTACCAGCTAAAAAATGTTATCTTAATTAAAAATAATTTCGTCTTGGAGCATGCTAGGCTGTCCTGGAAGGTGAACTGCAGGAAGCTGAACTTTCCTGCAATTGCTCTTGCTTATTCATTCCGCACGCTCTGCGCCCTGCCCTCCTACCACCTCCACCTGGCATGTCTGCCCTGCCTTTGTCAAAACTGGTTTTCTCAATCTACAGTCTCAGCGGTGTGCCAATGATGGACAGTAATCTGAGGTGCCACGTTCCTTTTCATTCTTAACAAGGCCAATGTTTTGTGATAAAAAAGTTCACATCGAGTCTTACATACTTCCTCCTAGCATCTGCTGTCTGATCTCCTCATGTACACTATCTGCGAGGTACAGCCAGATCTACCTGCACTTAGTGGCTCGAAACAAGTCACTTCAACAATGATTTCACAAGATTCACCCACGTTGTGTTGGGTTCTGTTCTAGTTAATGAACAGAAGAAGATAGCAAGCGCCCCCTCCCCCCCTTTTTTTAATAAAACTTGTGATCTGGTCTCCATTTTTAATGTAATTGTAATCAAAACAATCAAAGATGTTATACACTTTTAGCAATTACCATCCACCAATACATGACTGAATAAAATCAGAGGGGAAAAAAGTCTGCCAAAAACTGAGATAATTGATTTAACTCAGAAGGGGGCCAACGTGAAGAAATAGGAGACACAACAGGAACCATGTAATCTATCCTCATGATGAAGAGTTTTAAGGTCATATTTCTTGGCTTCCTTTTTCTCTGATTGACTCATTGCCTGCTCAGCTGCTGGACTGCACAGCTGGTCTAAGAATCTATTTTCTAGGCCTAAACTGAAGAAAAATGCCTTGATTTTAAAACATTTTTCCTCCGATTTCTCAAGCTTTTCTGTAATTTTCAGTTTCTTTGCCCGCTCAGCTCTTCTGTCCTGATTACAAGGCCAGCAGAAGGGCCTGACACACCAAAGCACAGTATCATTCCTCTGTTTGTTTGTTTGCTTAGTGAAGTCAGTCTGATTTCAGGACTCTCTGTGTGCCATTCACTTGCTATTAAATGATCAGCCAGGAAACAGGAGGTGTCCTCACCCCGCACAGATCAGTGATTAAGCCATGAATGTGCAATAGATATTTGCGGGAAGCTGTCCCAGTGTTCTTTAGACTGTATGGTCCCAAGTTCAAGGACATGGGACTTTCAGTGCTAAAGCTGGGACAGTCCCTCCCTGGGATAGTCCCTGGCAAATGACGCTGCTGGTGATGCTTTTTACAAGCAGTGCGAGGGAAGCTGAAAGTTGGGAAGTCTTGAAAATCTCTGCAAGATGTGAAGAAGTGAGAGCAACGCGAATATTTCCCCTTCCTCTCCACCAAGGAGAGGACACTGGGCATTGTGTCCAGCTAGGTTGGGTTCCAACTGCCTTTGGACGTGCAACAATAAAGAAAATACAATGTTGTACCCTTTCAGTGTAGAGAGCCATATAATCTATGTTATTATGAATAGTCATCCTTGTCTGGCATCTACAGTGACAGCCTTGCCTCTCCTGAAGTCCAGTACCACACTGAAAGTGATTCATATTCACATCATATGGGAAGTGACTCATACCCACAGTGATTCAGAAAAGTAAATAAATCTTTACTACCTATAGGTGACAAAGCTTATTCTTACTTTTGTCAGGTGTACTCATTAAAGAACTAAATTTCCCCCAAGTCTGAACTAGTTCCTTTGGAAGTGAGTGAGTAAAATGCCTTTGGAAGGTGCAGTTTCCTCTAACTTCTATGTATGGCAAAATGGTATGTCAGTCCATGTCAGAGAATGATTACCAACATCTGCACTCGGGACCAGATGTGTTTTAAATCCAGTGTCTCTGAGCCTGACATTAGATATGAAAGGAACATTGATCTATGCTCTCAAAAGCAAAACCTAGAGAGAGGAGAGAGGTAGCATGATCAGAGGGAAGATGGAAAATGATTCTGTCTGCAGGGTAATAGGGTTATGTACTCCTTCTCAGCGGCACCTTCCACACTATTGTACTGAACAAAGAACTGGACGATAAGTGAAGTAGTAGGATTTTACATTTACTAAGGATGTTAAAGGTAAGAAAAGAAGGGAGAAGTGTTCTGAAAAGTTCTCTGCAGTGTGAGTGGGGACCAATTAAAGCAGGAAAGGAGCTATACTCCAAACGTAAAGCAACTAAGAGAAGAGGAAGTTGACCAGGAGCCCAGCAGCAGCCCTCTCTTGTACCCCATCTAATGTCAGATCTAGGCCATCCTATCAAAAACCTGCTTGATGTGCCAGCAGAATTAAAGGTAGCATTCTCCGACAGTTACCAGGCGAGGAACTCCACAGTTGTTCCGGGCATGTGTCCTGGATCTCATGACTGACAGGTCATACCTGCTTGCCCATCCCCTTTGCCCCTCTCCTATAATGCCACCTCCACAGCAGAAGCCACAGTCAACCCCAAGGGAAACTCCCAGCTGGGATGGCCTCTCATAGTTGTAAAGTTGAGTGAGGCCTAGGGGTCAAGGGTTTTGGGTCCCTGCATGGATCTGTCATCTAATGTGAGCAGCTGCTTCACAAGGTATATAAGCTCTGATAAGGAGCTTCCTTTGGTGTAGGGTAATTATGTCTTACAGGAAGAATCTACAACCACAGCTTCCGGAACATTCACACAAAGCCGAGTACTTGGGAACTAGTTCGCTGAAATTCCGCTCATGTGTGATGCCAGGCCTTCCCAAGACGACTTATGCTTGGCTTACCATTTTGTGTCTTTTTTTGTGTGTACCAAGAATTGAACTCAGAACCCTGTGCTTGCCAGGCAAGTGCTTGTGCTGCTGAGCTATAGCCCTGGCCAGCTTAGCATTTTGGAAAAGGCTTGTAACTGTATCCCTTTTATCATGTCCTCTCTTGTAGCTGCAGTCCGGGTTAGCACCTCAATTTTCATTGAAATTAGTCTAATAGTATTCTGGCTTTCTGTGCTTCCTACATATATCAATGTGATTAATTTTCTAAAGTGCAAGATCATATCAATCACTTACCTAATTACTGCCAGTGCAATATCATTGCCTAACAACTTAAAGTTCTCCACAGCAGCATCACCACTTACCTGTATATTCTTACCTTTGAAGAATCTAGTCCTCTCATGTACTCTGCTCAGGAGAAACTGTAATAGGCACGGTTCCCTCGAACGTACAATTGCATCTTTAAGTCTTACCTCATTTTATACCCTTTTTACCTGATACCCTGTTGCAGATGTCAAATGCTACTGCTCTGTTTCATCCCTACCATTTCCTTACTAAGCACCTCAGGTCCAAAGCCAGGAGACAGGGCTAACCAATGGTTTTCAGAGTGGTGAAGACGGGCAGTCACCCAGAGCAGTATTTCTGAGTCTGAGCAGAGAGAGTCGCCAGGAAACAGGGGAGAATGCCTGGCAGAGGCTCTGGAAGTACGAGGAGGGTGAGGAAGCTGTCCACATGGGAAGAAGGGAGGAGGAGAGGGTAGGGTTAGAACACTCGGGTTCTAAGCCAAAAGAAGATGAAAACTTGTATTAGGAGAAGCCTCTTTAGGAGATTCAAGCCCAGACTCATACCCGGGTTCATTCTGGTGCACAGCATGAAGAGGGAGCAAGAGAAACTATTGTGAGGACAACAATTTCCTGGGGCTGTCAGAGCATGGGGGAGTGTGTGGGGCACAGGAAGAGTGCAGGGTAGAAAAGCTAGGCGCTGGAAGGGGAATGCAGGCAGAGTGGATTTCTGAAGCCAAACTAAAAGGAAAGCTTTGGAATGGGGAGAAGCCAGCCATGGGGGCAAGGGACACGCAGGATACGTGGTTCTAGAAGACACAGGCAGGGTGGCACCAAGTGCAGTGCCAGAGGCTGAGAGGGAAAGGGAACATTTGGGAAGCCTAGCGCAGGGAGGAGGAGCTGAGCGAATGAGGAGGATGTGCACCCCTCCACCAGGTAGGAGGTGGCTTGGCACAGAGCCTGACTGGAGGCTCTTGGAGTGGCAGGATGATAGAATCTGCATGAGAGATGTCAACAGCGGTGATGGGAATGGGTTCATTTGGGAAATATCTTAGTCTCTTCAGGCAGCTGGAAGAAAATACCATAAATTGGATCACTTATAAACAACAGAAATTTATTTCTTGTAGTTTCCAAAGCTGGAAATTTGACCACCAAGGCACCTATGGATTCAGTACCTGGTGTGCACTCAGCTTCAAAGATGCTTTTGCTGTATCCTGAGAAAACAGAAGGCGGAAGGGCAAAAAGGGAGAATTCCCCGACACCAAGCCTGTGCATAGTGACACTGACCTCAGAGCCCTCTTGGAGTAATCGTCTCCCAAAGGCCTCACCTTTCAATATCATCACCTTGAGGTTAAATCCTAACGTTCACATACATTCAAACCATAACAGTGGGTAAATGGCTAAACAAGCCCTGCTACATCCAAACCATATACTGTTACTCAGGAGTGACAGTGAATAAACTATCGACACATGCCAGAACATGGGACCACCTCAGGGAAGAATACAGAATAAAAAAGCCAAACAAAAAAGCTGTGTCCTTTACTATTCCACTCGTACAGCATTCTTGAAATAACGAAATGACAGAGATTGGGGTTAGATTAGTCGTCTCCAAGAGTTTTCAATTATAGACAACAGAGTGTGGTTGTGGTTCTAAGGGGTAACTGAAGGGAGTCCAGTCCTAACTGAAGCAGTGCTGGGTCTCGTTGTGTTCCTAGTTATATGCAAATGCACACAAGTGATAAAATGACAGAGAACTCTGCACACATGTAAAACGGGTGGAATCTGAATAAATTCCAGACTTTGCACAAGTGTTAATTTCCTACTTTGGTATTGTGTAAGTTATGTAAAACATTGATGCCTGGGGAGACTGGGTGAAGAATGCAGACTTTCCCTGCACTTTTAAAAAATTTCCTATGAATGTCTCACTCTGAGTAGAAAGGTTTTTTTTTTTTTTTTACAAATTAAAGGTGATAGGAATAGATTATACTTTCTTAAGTAAAATAGGAAAATGAGATCATATTAGTCTAAATAAATATGGAATAAATTCAAAGGTTGATAAGAAATAGAGTATATCAGGATTTATCCCCACAAAATATTTACATTGCAAAAAGTAGTAACCTTATATTAGCTAAGTCTCTCAGACATTACCTCAAGGAAATGATCAAAGTTAATGTCAACAATAATGATAAACTACTAAATCATGCTCTAGTCAAATGCAATGAAAAAGAATACAATATCATATCAGGACTAGTCCCGCCTTGATGTGTAACCTGACTGCACTCATGGAAAAACATTATAGAAACCCGAACTGATAGACATTCTACTAACTGAACCAAAGAAACATGGAAGAACTGTTACATAACAAAGCCAAGGTAGCAGCTACTATAATATATATTGTTTGATTGGATCATTTCGCTCTAAAGGACTTTATTGAAAAATACAGTTGAAAAAAATACTGCGGTTATGTAAGAAAATGTCTTGATTTCAGATTTTAGCACTCGTCATGATGGGACATGAGGTGAACAGCTCTCAAAAGTGGTTTAGGAGAAAACTGTCTTCCCAGCCTACTTTCTCTGTTTTTCTGTAAATTTAAGACTATCTCAAAATTTATATACAGGAAGAGGAGATTAAGGAGCCATGACAACAAAATATAATGTTGTAGCCTGAATTTGATCCTGAAACAGAAAAGAAAAAAAAAAAAACTATTAGTAGGCTATTTGGTGAAATTTGAATGAACTAGTTTCATCAATAGTATAATTATCACTAATACTATTTATGTTAATATTATTGAACCACAGTGAATTTCCTAGTTTTGACAAGTATATCCTTGATCTATCAGATGTTAATAGCAAAAAGGTATATAGTAACTCTATGTAGCATATTAGTAATCTTTTTAAACCCAAAAATGTTCTTAAAGTGTTTTAAAAACTTAAAATACTGTTCATTCTTTTATTTCTACTTGATATAGTAAATATATCACTTATTTGTTTTCTTTTTCTCTATAAAATATTACCTAACTCACTATCACTGCTGGTCAATTTATTTCTACTTTGACATCCCTAATTGCAACCAAACTCTTTTCTGTGTCATCTGCATCATACCATTTTGGAATATTTATATCCCTTACTAATTTCTTGAGAACAAAAGCTGTGATTTACTGTAAGCATGTAAGAAGGGCTTTAATAAACATTTTCTGAATGGTGTTATTGTTCCTGTGTTATTCTACTCAAAGATTCTAGAGAGGTCGGATTGCTCTGCTTATCTCAGTACGTCTCACTGATGTCCTTCTCACAGGTCCCTGTGCAGCTTTACTCACTTGGTTCATAATCAGTTTTCAATTCTCGTCCTTTTGCTACTCACCAGCACCCCGTGAAGAGAGGTAAGCATTAATAACATAAATGTCGACTGAGCTGTAGACCCAGGGGGATGAGCTCCTACCTACCTCTGCTCTGAGGTGCCTATCTCCTCACTAGAGAGCACACGGGAAGGGACATTTCCCAGCGTCCCCTACAGGTAGGTTTCCTCTTGGCTTAGAACCCACTCGACATACTGATGCTGAATTCGAGTCAGAGCCGCGTCAGATAAGCAGAGAGGTGGAGCATGGAGCATCTTCTGGCTGGCTCAGTCCCGGCACAGGCAGCACGCGGAGTGGCACAACGGGCAGCGACCTCACATCCCCAGTTCAGAGTGCAGTTCAGGAGCTCTTCTTCAGCAATCTTCTCTGCCCTGTGAGTTATTCGCCCCTCTCTGCACTCTTACCGTGATCGTGGCCGGAGGAGCGCTGTGGTCCATACTTAGATGTCCCCTCCTGCACTCACAGGCACAGGTTTTGGAAGAGGATTGGACCGTCAAGTGCTAGAGCTAATGAGTAGTTAGCAGATGGGCTCGGGTCAGAGGCTGCTCGCTGCTGGTGTGACCTGGAATGATGTGCCCCTCCCCCTCCTCCCTCTCTGTGCTTCCCCACCGCGGTGAGAGCAGCTCTCCTCTCCTGTGCCCCTCTGCCATGCAGTTTCTGCCTTGGAGCCAGCTGACCATGGCCTGTAACCATGAGCCAAAATAAACTCCTCCTCCATTAAGCTGCGGGGGCTGCATTTTGTCCCAGCTACAAAGGCTAAGAAGATTCTGTGTACAAAGACACAGAGGAGTCCTCACCTTCCATAATATATGAAACTGACATCAGTCACTTTAGCTGGCATTTATAACTACAATAAAAATACGATGAGATAAGAAATTGTGAATTTATCCATTGCATTTGTTTGATATCATTCGTCACTTGATAAACTCAGATACTTTGGGGGGAAAAAAAGTTAGATTTAAAAAGGAGAAGAAAATTAAGAACTTGTTAACTGCTTAAATGAAAGACACAAAAGTAAAAGACACACACCCGTAACCTTAGTATTCCAGAGACTGAGGCAGGAGGATCACCAGAAGCTGGGGGCCAGCCTTGGGCTGCATAAGGACTTCAAACCCAGCCTAAACTACATAGCAAGACCCTATCTCAAAAACACCCCTCCAAAAAGGTAGAGATTTCAGATAACAAAACTCAAAGAATGATTAATTATAGATAGAAACCAACAACTCAAAAGAGAAAAAAGTGGGGCTGGGGATTTAGCTCAGAGGCAAAAGAGCCTGCCTGGCAAGCACAAGGTCGTGAGCTCGGTTCCTGGTACCGGAGAAAAACCAAAAAAAAAAAAAACAAAAGAGAAAAAAGTGACAGCTAGAAGGGTTTAAAATAGTAAAGGACACAGTACTCTTTCAATCTGCCACTCCCAGGTTAAATAAATTGCATATTTGCACTGCTTCTAAATAGTTACAATATAGAACAACTTATAATAATTTAAATTATAATAGTAATGCTCATTTTATTTTGTTATGAAAATAATATAGAACTCAGAGAATAATAACAGAAACAAATTTGAATACCAACTGATGAATTTTAAGGTGCTTCTATCAACAGTCTCTTTTTTCTTCCATTGGATGCTGGGCATCCAATCCAGGGCCTCTTGCATGGTGGGCAATCAGTCTATCACTGACCTGTACCCCTAGACCTATTTGTCTTTCTTTTTATAAGCATGTTTCCAGGTTTAAGCCAGCTAGATCTTGAGGTATTAAATTAATAGTGTTCAATTCTAATTCTTTCTATCCGACACCTTCCTCAC
Organism: Chinchilla lanigera; assembly: GCF_000276665.1. Taxonomy (NCBI): domain Eukaryota; kingdom Metazoa; phylum Chordata; class Mammalia; order Rodentia; family Chinchillidae; genus Chinchilla; species Chinchilla lanigera. The sequence goes on from NW_004955433.1 coordinate 4,354,192, forward strand.
CAGAAACAAACACAAGAAAGACTGGGATGTCGTGGAAGTGGTACCTAAATGCAGATGGTCTTGGCCAGTGCACTCAGCTAAGGGACCCAGGCTTGACCATCCTTGTCCCTTAACTTGCAGCCATGGGAGGCGGGCACCCAAGCCCTCTCTCTGCCATCTTCCCAAAGAAAACAAAACCCCTTTTTTCATGTACCTCACTAACTTGAGGCCTTTGTAGGCAACATGAAAAAGAAAACTTTTTTTACTTGTTTCTAACTTGTTTATATATCATTTTTAACAGTCACAGCATTTCTGCTCCAAGATATTTCAGCTTTGGATATTTAATTCCTTTTTTAAGATAGAAAAGTTTGAAATGTAATTTTTTCTTTGGAGTGACTTCCATAAGTACTACAATTAAAAAGATTTTTCATATTTTGGAGGCCTGTGTTTCTCATGGAAGCCACTTGATTAGTGCATATCCAACTTTATCTTAACAGCACATATGGCACATAGATTATCTATCCCAGTTTTCTTGGGAAGTTCTTTGCAAGGAGCAGGAGGAAAGTTGTCAATCCCCAAATGGCCAATGGGTTTCATATGTAGCAGATTTGGCTATCAAAAATACCAACACAAGTTCAGTAATACTGGACTACACATGCCTAAAAATATTTTTAAAGATAAATACAAACATCATAGGTTTGTTTTTGACCCTGGTCTTTATTTAGATTTAGCACTTTTTCATCAAATAAAGGAAGCATTCATTTGGAGTAATCCATTTTTATAATTTTTTGAAATTAATTAATCACATAATCATTTAATCCCTACTTTCTACAAAACCCTGATATATGTTTTTAGAGCATGGAGTAGAACTCTATTAGGAGAAATAAACTAGTTGGATACTCTAGCTATTGAGCTAAAAATCTTAAACAAGTAACCATAATACCATAAAACCATACAATGATGTGATAATATGCAATAAAAATTCTGAAGGAGCGATTACTTACTGCTGGATGTATCAGAATTTATACACGACAAAGTGCCTGGGATATAGTTCAAGGATACAGCGCCTGCCTGGCAAGCCAGAGGTTGTGAGTTCAATTCCTGGTACAAAAAAAAGATAAAGGATTTACTCTGCATCTTAAAGGATGGGTATGACTTTAAGACTGGTACAGATAAAGGGAAGAAAGTGGCATAGAAAGAAAAAGCACAGCCAGCTTCTCTCCAAGGGCAGGCAGCAAAAGAGGGCATCGTGAGTTGGAAGGAATAGAAGAGCAAGCAACCATCAGCTCTTTGAATCTCTTCCTCCCTGTCTGATTCTGCTACCTGCCGCACAGCCTTCCAGTCTGGGTTCTATACCTTTATCATACTTTCTATGAAGATAAGCATCTCTTTATCATATTTTTTACAACCTATATGACAACATATGACCATAAAATTAATGTAACAATACCTCTTAAGGAAATGTGCTTGTAAAAACAGCAGTAACCCTATTCTTCAACCAGCCCTCACCGAAGGGAACAAAAGCATAGATTAGTGAATACAGAGTACTGATGGGGAACAGAAAGAAACTCGAATTTCAATGGGGCCTTGGGGGTGTGAAGGGATGGAGTAGAAAATAAAACTATACAGCTGGGCAAGGCCCAATCTACAGAAGGCTCCTACTGCTATTTTACTTCAAGTTTAAATTTAAGAGTAGGAAGGCAAGGGTGTTTCTTTGCCTCAGAGAAGTATGTATGGTCAGAGTGAGCCCGCCTGAGGCAGAGTCGGAGATTCAGCAGTTGTACATGGGTTGTAAATGGAAAGGGTGAAAAGAGGTAGCACACAGGAAATCACAGCCCTGGAACAGTGTCTCAGAAGGTCTGGGCCGTAAATAGGGAGCCAAGATTTTCAATTCAGTCCACAGCATTTACCCCCAAGAAATGAATTTGGTTTAAGTAATAGATACCAATAAGGACATATGCTTGCTTTATTTATTTATTTATGTATGTATGTATGTATAGACAGGGTCTCACTCTGTGGTCCAGGCTGGCCTTCAACTCACAATCCTCCTGCCTCAGCCTCCCGAGTGCTGGGATTACAGGCATGCACCACTGTGCCTGGCCAAGGATACATTATTAAACTACAAAGTGTTCAAGGAAATTGAGGAGGAGCCATAAAGGCACTCATGGATGGGTTTAGAGTTTAATCTGCAAAGCCCAGGTCTTGATTTCAAATTACCAGGAAAGAAAATGTCCTTGCATTGATCTACCCTGGATCAAATGTCCACCTGTGATTGTATTAAATTCAGAGGTGTGATCATACGACCAAAATACAGCACTCAGGATCCCACCCCTGCAGGAGAAGGCACATTTCCTAGAGGTGGTATGCTAGAAAGAGACTTCCTAAAATGCCCTCCATAAGTAATGTAGCTCTTTTTCTTGGTACTTGGAATCGAACTCAGGACCTTGCCCTTAACAGGCAGGAGCTTGTGCCACTGAGCTATATCCCCCAGAGAGCCTGTGAGGGAGCAAGGCTCATTTTACAGAAATTCAACTTCTGGCCAAGGTCTTTGGGACACCTCACACACACAGAATACAGTATCTGTACTCTTTATAGTGATTATATCCAGTCTCCTCTGTGTCCAAATGATTTTTCTCTCACATTAAGCTCAATTAGACAAAAACAAAAAATGACTTTTATAATTCATAAAAAAGTATAATCAGAATTTTGATTGATAATCTAACAAACTGTTAAAGAGAAATAAAATGCAGTGCAGGTTCAATCAACAAGCTTTTGTTTTTGAAATTCTGACCTTGACAAATTTGCATTTTAAAGTCATTCATTAACGATTTCCCTTCTGTGGGACAAATACTGAATATAAACCAAGGGAGCCCAGTTAACCACAGACATTCAATATGTAAAGGATATTCAGTGCACCTTGAGGTGATTACTTTAAAACTCATTGAATTTCTGGCCTTTGAATTAATACCTTTTTTGTTCACATATGATACAGTACGAGAAGAATCATGTGGCCGTCAAAAAAATAAGCTAAGCAAGCTGTTGTCTTCACTGTTCATCATTTCCTTGACACTTCTGTCGAAATGCTTTTCCACCCTGAATTGACGGTCAAAACTTCACATAGGATTTTAAATTGTATTCATGTTAGATGTATCACAACACAATGCTGCACTCCTGAGATCAAATACATAATATCTCTTTTCCCTGACACATATATCAGCCCCTTTAACTAGTAATTTTTCTTACAAGAGTAGCTTGTAGGAGATAAGTGCATTGACATTCTTCATACATTACTCTATGCTGAGATTCAAACTGAAAGCTAGTTCCATTCAGAAACAAGGCGAAAATACTGTTTTTTAGGTCTCTTTGTCGTGATTTAATAAGAAATTTAATGGTGAAGATTAAAAATGTATGTGTGAGGATGAAATAAATTTCTGGAGAAACATGACAAAATATTTGCAATCATCCCCTTGCTGAGAGCTAGAAGCTATTCCATTCACAGTATTTGAGGGGGATGGACTTGGAGATTGTGACTATATTTAATGTTCTTCAGCCTAATGGCTCAAGAAAAAGTTTAGTATATTATTATTTTCCTCTCCTTCTCTGTCTTTCTGTCTTCCTATCTTTGCTATTTACTGACAGCAGACTTATATATCTCTAAACATCTTTCTATGAACATGTGATTGCAGATTAACCAACTCCCACACATTAGCTTTGGGACCTACCTCAAAAAATAAGGTCCTCCTCTCCCTTTATTTGCGCCTTGAATTTTTAGACCCTCTTCCATTTAAACACCCCTCCAGACTTCCCTTTCTCTAGGGTTCTCAGGCTATGTGTTTGAAGTTTTAGAACAAATAAAGTCATCTAATCCTCAAGATTACATTCAGAAAAACATATTATCGGCCCAACTTAAGACTCATATCTCAACACTCCATATCCTCTGGTCAGGAACCCCATGGACTCTGACACAGCATCTGTCACCTGTGAGGCCTATAGGGAGGACACTGGAAACCAGGGAATGCTTCCTTGGGATGCAGATCATGTGGTGTGCCTTTGGGAACCATTCTTTTAAAGCTAAACTTCTCTTTGCTTGTAAAGCACATCTGAAGCTTCAAGGTGCTGTGTAGAGGTACCCAGCACACTCACCCGTTCCTCCACAAAGAATAACAAAGCCAGGTGTAAAGCTGTACCTTGTGGTGACTAATCACCTGAAGAACATTGGCATTTGACAGGAGGAAAATAGAAACCTTGTAAGATCCAGAGAGTGATGATAGCAGCATAGCAAGAGAAACACAATATTCTAGCACCTGCCACTTGGACTCCATAATAGAGAAAGAACCATTTTCCCTCTGCAGAGTAATGGTGACAGTCCCAGCAAACTTTCCGCATGGATACTGGTAATCCTAGCTATTGGAACGTTCCACAGGCTTACCAGATTATATACTAAATAGATTTAAAAACAACAACAACAAAAAAAACCCATAAGCCTGGGGCAGGAGATGAACGATATGGGAGGCATCCTGGCCTTAGGCTCAAAACAGACAGGATACCTTCTGACTTCTGGAGACCACAGGGTATCCTGCTCTCCCCACATTTCCCTAACCGCCTGACATGAGCCTGCAGAAGAAGCTTCTGACCCTATCACATTTACCTGACCTCTGGCAGGAGCATGAGGAGCACATGCTCTCTCTGCTTTAGAGTAAGCAAGGGTAACTCACAGCCATTATAATTTCATCAGCATTGTAGTTTTGACCACCATGGTGGACTTCAGCAGCCATTCTGCTTCTGTCCAGACCCATAATCCTTTGCAAACTCCCCTCCCAACACGAGGATGGAGAGTTAACAGCTGACTGCAAAGAAGCCCAACTAGCTACTACCCCTGACAGTTCCCCAATTCTAGGAAGACAAAACAGAAGCCACTGCTGTGGCTGCCTCTGCACTGCCTGTCCTCAGTTCTTTATTTTTAGTGAAAAACAAATTCAAAACAAAATAATAGTACAGTTACTAAGTTAATATATGGTATATTGTTATCTTGAAAATAGTTACTCGGAGTACCAGATATGGACACCAAAAAAATCTCCAAATGGTATTAACACAAAACTTTCTTTTCAATGGACTAATAGAAACTACTAGTATAACTTTCTTGTATTTTTTCATTTTTCCTTCCTTCCTTTTGTCTTTCCCCCACCCTAGTTCCTCTTTCCTTTTGAACAGTTTCTTCTCACTTCACAATATCTATTATACATTTTGAACCTTATTTATTCTTTCAGTTTCTCACACCATGGAGATAATATGATATTTACATGTGAGTCTGATTTATTTTACTTATGAGTATTGTCTCAAATTTCATCCATTTACCTATATATGTCTCAACTTTATCCTTCTTTATGGCTGAGTAGTACTCCATTGTTTTAAAAGACCACATCTTATTTTATCCATTCCTTGATTGATGGGCATTTGGATTGTTTCCAGGATTTAGCTATTACAAATTGTGCTGCTGTAAACATGGGTGTACATATAACACTGTGGTATGTTTTTAAGTCTCCCAGGAAGACACACAGAAGGGCAATAGCTGGATCAAATGGGAACTGTAATACTTATTTTTTGAGGAATCTGCACACTGATTTCCACAGTGGTTCCACCAGTCTACACTCCTGCCAACAGTGGAGAAGGGTACCTTTTTCCCCACAGGACCACCAGCATTTGTTATTGGTTGATTTCTCGATGATAGACATTCTTTCTGGAGTGAGATGGAATCTCAGTGTTGTTTTAATTTGCATCTCTCAAGTGATGAATGGTATTGAACATTTTTTATATATTTACTTGGCTTTTCTAATTCTTCATCTGACAAGTGTGTATTTATCTCAGTTACCCACTTTTGAACTGAGTCTTTAAAAATGAGGGCTCTGATTTTTTTTTAGTTCTTTATATGTTTTGTCTATTTGTCTTTTGTCTGAGGAACAACTGGCAAAATTGTTTTCCCATTCTGTGGGTTGTCTCTTCATTGTCTAATTTTAGAGGGAAAGCTTTCAGTTTTTGAGCATTTAGTATGATGTTCACTGCTGGTTTGTCCTGAGTGGTTTTATTGGATTGAGATAAAGACTGTCTATTACAGTTCTCTGTAATGCTTTATCAAGAACAGGTGTTGGACTTTGTCAAATGCTTTTTCTACATCTATTGCATAAATATTGCATTGTCTTTCCCCTATGAAAAACTGAAAGTGTTACTAAGGACCCAAATGTATAATAGATATTATGAAATAGGAAGAAATGGTTCAAATGGGAAGGGGAACTAAGGAGGAGAGAGGAAAAAGGAAGGAAGGGAAAAATGAGGAAAGAAGGATAAGATGGAAACAAAGCTTCTGTAAATAAGGAGCGGAGAAGTGCTACAGGGAGGGGAGGAGAATGGGAGAAAAGAAGAATCAAGATACATTAGGTACAGGTAAAAATTATTGCTAGATCTAGTGATTTTCAAAGATAATTCCTGGACAAGCTGTTACACATTACCTGGGAACATGATAGAAATGCAGAAGAGGTCATACTCTAAACTAACACTATTGGAATTTCTGGGCTGGGACCCCAGTGTTTGTAAACAAAAAGAGATGCACAACACACATTTGAACCAACAGGAGGTCACTGAAGAGGTAAAAAAAGAAATTTTTTAAATTCCTTGAAACAAATGAAAATTGAAATACAATAGACAAAAACTTGTAAGATACAGTACAGCAAAAATAGTACTAAGAAAGAAGTTTTAAAGTAATGTGTGCCTTAAAAAAATCTTAAATAAAAAATCTAGTGATGCATCTCAAAGACAAAGAAAAACATAAATAAACCAAATCCAAAATTAGAAGAATGAAAAAAATACTAAGGATCAATGCAATAAGTAGGATCTAAAAGAAGAATACAAAGTATCAATGCGACAAAGAGTTGGTCCTTTGAAAAGATAAGCAAAACTGATAAACTTTTGGCTACAGGAATAAGAAAGAGAACTCAAATAAGCACAATTAAAGATGAAAAAGGAGACATTATACACAATACCACAGAACTTCAAAGGATCATTCAACAAATTGAGAAATCTAGAAGACATGAACAAAGTTCTGGGCATATGAACCTACTATACAATTCAACCAAAAGGACATAAAAGATTTGAATAGACCAATAATAAGTAAGGATTTAATCATTAATAAAAAGTCTCCAAACAAAGCAAAGCCCAGGATTGGGTGACTTTATTGCCGAATTTTACCAAACTTTTAATGAGGAACTAATACTAATGCTTCATGAAACTAGTCTATGGGAGCAAAAAGGAAGGAACCTATACAAACTCATTCAATGAGCTAGCATTACTAAGTGACCAAAACCTGACAAAGACACTATGAAAAAGAGATATATACAACAGTATCCCTGATAAACATGGATGTAAAAATCCTCAATAGCACATCAAAAGTATCATACACTATGTCTTAGTTCCTTTTTTTGTTGCTGAGGTAAAATACCCAACACCCAAAGTTAAAGGGAGAAAGATTTATTTAGCTCACAGTTTGTAGAAGTTTTAGTCCATAATCAGCCAGCTCCAAGGTAGGGTGGCACACAGCAGATGGGCAACAGTTCATGTCAGTGGAAGCCAGCAAAAGTAATGAGAGAGTGAGACAAGCCTCTTTCTGTCCCTTATATCGTATCCAGTCTACCAGGATTAGGGCGGTGCTAATCCAAAAAGTGAACTGATCAAGCAATCACCCACCCTTAATCCCAGCATTGTGCTATAAATCAATCATGTACCCTAGAAGAGTACTCTGAAGAAACCCTATGACTGCATCAGGTGTTGGGGGAACATCTGGACACAAACCATAGCACTGCATCCCCCATATTCCTGAATGTCGTTCTAGAGATTCAAGGATGATTCAACATACACAAGTCAACAAATGTAAGGCATGATATAAAGAGAATGAAGGATAAGCATCATACAATAATTTAAGAGATACATAAAAAGTACTTTATAAAATTTAATATCTTTTCATGACAAAAAAAAATCTCTGAACAAATTAGGCACAGAAATACCATAACTCAACATAGTAAAGGTTATCTATGACAAACCTACAGCCCACATCATATTGAATGCGGAAACTATAAAGCATTTCCTCTAAGATAAGGAATAAGACAAGAGTGTTCACTCTCAATGCTTTTATCCAGTATAGTACTAGAAATTATAGCCTCAGCAATTATTCAAGAGAAAGAAATGGAAGACCTACAAGAAAGAAAGGAAGAAGTCAAATCATCCCTGCTTTTGGATGATTGCTATTACAGATGAACTCCATAGAGTAGCAATATATAAAATCAACATAAAAAGATCAGTAACCTTTGTATACACCAATAATGAATTTACCGATAACATTCTTCACAAAGCTAGAGAAAACAATCCTAAAATTAATTTGAAAACAAAGAAGACATGAACAATGGAAGCAATCGAGCAAAAAGCACAAAGGAAAAGCATCACAATAATTTCAAAATGTACTACAGGGTCAGTAACAAAACAGTTTGGTATTGGCATAAAAGTGGATATGCAGGCCAAGGAAACAGTACAGAGAACCCAGAAGTAATTCACAGATTTTTCATCCAGTTTATTCTTAACAAAGATCCCAAAGACATGCATTAGAGATAAAACAGCCATTATTAAAACAAATCATGCAGAAAAAAAAGTGAATAGCTGCATGCAGAAGGTTGGAAATTGACAACTGTTGCTCACTCTGTAAAAAAAAAAAAAAATCAACTCAAAATGGATCAAAAACCTTAGTGTAAGAACCAAAACTCTGAAACTACTAAGTGAAAGAATTGAGGAATCACTTCAGGATATCAGGCAATGATTTTATTGTTAGGAGTTAAGAGCACAGGAAACAAACCCCAAAACTGACAAACAGGATTACATCAAACTGAAAAGCTTCTGCACTGCAAAGGAAACGCCAAAAAAGTAAGGAATAACCTATACAATGGGATACAGTATTTCCATCCACTCATCTGATGGAGGAATAATATCCAGAATATATAAAGAACTAAAAATCTTAGACAGCAACAGAAGTAAGCCAACAAATATTGGGAAAATGGTCAGAATAGATCCTTCCCAAAAAGGGCCAATGCAAATGGCCAATATATGAGCAAATATTCAATATCACTATTGGGAAAATGCAAATCAAAATTACAATGTGATATCATCTCAACCCAGATATAATATCTATCATAAAAAACAGTATCAAATGCTGGCAAGCCAGTAGAGAAAAAGGATCTCTTACATACTGTGAGCAGGGAGATAAATTTAATACAGCAACTGTGGAAAATATTTTGGAGGTCCCATAAAAAAAACTAAGCTTATTGTGACACTATTCACAATAACTAAAATATATAATCAGGCTAGATGTCCTCCAACAGATAAGTACACACAGAAAATATGGGACATATACACAATATATGTGGAACATTGTTTGGCAATGAAGAATAAAATCTTGTCATTTACATCTAAATGAATGGAACTGGAGGACATTATGTTAAAAGAAATAAGCCAGAAACCAATATCATATAGTCTGTCTCCCATGGAGAAACAAACAAACAAAAAATGTCCACCTGAGAGTAAATGAGTAACTGCTAGGAACTGGGCAGTGTGCTGGAGTGGGGATAGCAGGTGGGTGATTAATGAATGCTAGATGGATTGATGGATGGAAAAAACATAGTGCATGGTGAACTCCATTAATTTGTTAATAAAAAATAAAAAGCACATCTAGTAGCTTTAAAAAAAGAAAGAAGTACATTATCTCTCCCAGATACTGAAGATCAAATGATTTATGTATCTTATGTAGTTCATTGCTGAGCACAGATGTACACGTGGTTATGCCATGTGTACTTTGCTTCCCACTGTGTCACCCAAGGCCATTTGTCACATCCCTCCATCCAAGGGCACAGCTCCAATTGGGCAGCCCTCTACCCAGCTCTGTGGTACCAGTGTATACTAAAAATAATTCCTGTCTACTTAAAGGGCTCCTATCCCATCCTTTATACATTACCTCTCCGTTAAATTATTTTATCTGAGTGTCTTCCAACTGGTTCTTGCTGATAACCTGACTTTAAAAGTTCACCCCTAAATGGGATATCTACTCACTACCAACCAAGCTTCTCATTTCCACCCTGCTCCTTCTCAGCTACTCTCCCTTGCTTCCATTACAGGCTCAGTCCTTCATTTCTTTCTCTGGACAAGCAAGTTCATCAAGCTTTCCTCACAAATAGAAAAGAAGCTACTAAAAATATATTCATGCTTATATATGCATTATAAAAATATTCAATGTGTTAGCTTCTTTCTATTCATATCTAAACTGACCAACAATGTTTGCATATTTTCCTTAATCCTAACGAATGAATATTTAATATCTAATGGCAGAATGCCAGGCACCTGTTGCACATGGCTTACAGTCAAATATATTTGACCAGGTGGCCTCAAATATCTATAGTTTCAGAAGCATTGTTGAATTTCAAAGCTACTTAACACTTAAACCACTCTCTCCATAGTTTGAATCTGGTTGCCGATAAAAGCATCTAAGAGATACAAAATGATAGGTAATATATCGATATTAATCCAGGGTAGAAGGGAGTACTTTAAACGGGATTCTCAGAGAGCACAGAACTTGCTACACAGAATGCATATGTATGGGTTCTAAATCTAAGCTCGTGAAATAATGCACATTGCTTCATAAAAAATTCAGTAAGATAATGTACACACACTTTCAATATGTGCTCTGTCACTTCATGTAACTACTCATTCCCTATTTAATATACAGGCAGCATTTCAACTGCATTCAAAAGAATTTAAAGATAACAATATAAAAATGTCCTATGAACTTTTTAAAAATAGACACACTACACGATTAAAGACTGGATTGTCTGTACATTATCAAATAACAACCCAAATAAAAATATGCTTCCAGACATGTACAGATGGCTGTTTTATAATCACTGAAATTTAAGAAATGATGAAATATGGCTGGCCTTTAGGTTTCCTGGATGAAGTCTATTACAGAATGATTTAGCATCTGAGGATCCAGAGGATGTATAACAAGTGTTATCACCAAAATAATGTTGGATAAAGTCTTCAGCCGAACAGAAGCAAGAAAGCAGCCTGGGGCCTTGGGAACCTTCTGTCTGGCCTGTGGCACCGTTAACTGCCACAGTATCTAATCTGTACAGAAACCTTATTTTAATTTCACTTGGGATCCATATGCTTCTGCTGACCTTTCCTTGCAAAAATGACTTCTTTCCCACATTTTGCTATTTTCTGCTTTCTAAGCATGTGGATTTTTAAAAATTCTTTTGGTTTTGTTGAAGTGACATTTCAGTAGCTAAGACAAACAAAACTTCTAACATAAGGGTAGTGATTAAAAGAGTTTGGTGGCATCTTAAATGTACACACAACATCGTAAAGAGTAGCACAGACTGCGTTCTCTATATTCTGACACTAGCCCCTAGGCTTCTGGTGCCATATTTGTTTAAGGCAATAGATTAATCATCTGTATCTTTAATCCTACCAAAATATACTCAAGTTCATTTTTGTTAATTATTGAAGTTTTTCAAAGGCACTTATAAAAATGTTAAGTAAATGTATAGAGGTATCACTCATTTTAAATCCCTGCAGAAATTGAATTTTCACATTTTCATTTGAAATATGTATCACTCCTCGAGAAGACACTCCTGGAATGTGATTGGATATAAGAGAAGGTTCTAATCTAATCAACTGTAGTGAAATATAGCTGAAGAATAAGCACCAGCCAACAGTCTGCACAAAGTCAAAGGACACACTTCTGTCACTTAGCACAACCTAGAAATAAAAGCACCTCGACCAGCTGACACGGGCATTTCTCTGGCTGGCAAGGACAGCTTTAGAGTGTGCTGAGGGACATAGCGTAGTATAATTTAATATCAGCCACTAAGATCATCGCATAACTGCGTTCTGATTGCATTTCTACCAATAACTTTTAATTTCCCTGGAAACTTTTAAATTTTTTTTATAGGGGAGAGAATGTGCAAACTATGTGATATCAGAATTTCAGTTTATTTGGCACTTACACTTTCACTGAAAATTGATAAAAAATTTTCACACTGAATTATAAAAATAGTTACCTCTAACCAAGTGATCATCTCACTTTTGCTCCCATGGCTGTTCTAATGCTCGGGGAACTTCTTCCATTTTCTTTTTACTATGCTTCCTCATCTCTTACCTCCTAACAGAATTAACTATAAAATACATCCTACCTATTTTGTAGAACAATTATGAAAATCATACAAAAGAATATACATGAAAATGCTTTTGTTAAATATAACAATCATGAAATTCAAAAAATCAGACCTAACACCTAGTTAAGGTTTTGCAGACAGTAAGTTCTTCAGATTTATTTATGATACCTTGCTCCACAGGGGAGTTAAAGTGAGTTAACAAAATATTATTTAGTAAATTTATCTCTTCAATTTGTTCCTTCTGAACACAGAAGACAAATGTAACTGTGCTTGAGGAGTTGTACTGTGCTTATTCCTCAGCACCTGTCCTTCAATGTATCTACTCTGTGTCTGTGCTTACTCTGAGGCAGATGTTTATTATTCTCATTTCTCTGAGTTGATACTCCCCCATTCAAAAAATACAGGATTGTTGTATTAGGAGCCGAGAGTGTAGCTCAGTGGCACAGTACTCACCAGTCCCTGGGAGGGAAGAGGGGGAGGAGGAGAGAGAGGCAGAGAGAGAGGAGGGATGGATACGAAGAGGTAAGGTGTACCTTGGCTCACGGTTTTGGAGGTACTAGTCTGAGCACAGACCTATGGCTTTTGGAGTCTGGCGGGGCACAGCATATCATGGCGGGAGCATGTGGCCAAGCAAAAATGTCATGGCTGGAAGCCAGGAAAAGGAAGATGCTGAGATCCATGATCTCCTTCGAGGCTTAGACCTCTTACCAGACCCCGCTTCTTACAGGCACCCCCACTCTCCCAGTTATGTCACATTGGGGACCAAGGCTTTACTACAGGGGCCTTTGGGGAACCCAGAGATCCAACTATCACATATACTAAGTACTTAAATGAATGATCTCACTTAATAATCTGAAGAACCTCAAAATGTGGATGCCTGAAATACCCAAGAGCAGGGCTTCTTGGTTTAAGTACTTAAACACTGAGCTTCTTCTTGGACAGCAAAGATATGATAAAGAAGAAGTAAACCCTTTCTTGCTGCACTGTTCACCTGCCCTCTGGGTTTCAGCCTATGTTCACACCTTCAGAAGTACCTGGTTTTTTCTATTTCTGGGAATTTTCAAAGATTAACACTTTCAATTAACTTATTGGTAGCTTAGGTTTCAGCTTTCCAAGATTCCCATGAGTCAGTTACCATTTATGCCTGTGCTTGGCAGCTTACAAAATTATCAGCTGTTCCTAAAACGGACTGAAATGTTACATGAGTAGTGGAGAGGTGAGATCTTTTGCTGTGCGTTAGCAAACACTGTATTCTCAGTACACTGATCTTCTCCAAAGCTACTTAGGGAATGAGACCGTTGGTTGAGAAAGGAAATTCCAGATTATACATTTTCCACATAAACCTGTAAGTGAATAACCTTATGGAAAGATCACTTGTAAGAACCCTTTTAGCACCACTATTTCACATACAATCTTAACTTGTTTCCAACAAACAGCCCCTCTCTCAACCATCTCTGTTCTTATCCCTCACCTTTAATTGGTGCTTAACAGATGCTGGATAAATGAACACAAAATATTTTCCTCAGTGAGAGGCTTAGCTAAGTCCAGCAAGAAAGATTTGGGGATTATTGTCATTGTTTTAAAACAAACTATGTTGCATCAATATTGACAGAATGATTGTAGAGAACACCAGTGAAATCCTGCTGAGAAATTTCTTGTTCACAAATACAAATCGTTCTTGGAATATTCAGTTTAATTTTTACTTTGAATAGAAACTGTCATCTTAGTCCATTTGGGCTACTATAACAAAATACTACAGACTGAGTAGCTTATAAACAACAGAAAGTTATTTTTCACCATTTGGGAGGCTGGAGAATTCAAAATTAAATTAGTAGCAGATTGATGGTGTTATGGTTTGTGTCTGTGTGTCCCCCCAAAGCTTCATGGGGTCATGAGGCAGGCTTTTAGAGTTTGATTGATTATGGGTGTGAGAGCTACCCCCGCCCTGGGGTGGATAGTTTGCATATGTAAGGGAGAGGAAAAGGGTGCTGGTGGCCATTTCCTCCCTTGTGTGTGCTTGCTGCTTTGCTGTGTTCTGCCGCCATGAGCTGTAGCTCTCTGCCATGTGCCACTCTGCCTTGTAACCTGCCAAGTATGGACTGAAACCTCCACAAACTGTAAGCGAAATAAACCTTTCCTTCCTTAATTTTGGGCATCAGGTATTTTGTCCCAGCAATGAGAGAAAAGTAAGCAAGACAGATGGCTAGTCAGGTCTGACTTCTTGGTTCTGCCTCTTCACATGGCAGAACAGGTGAGAGCTCTGTGGGTCTTTTGCATAAGGCTGCTAACCCATTCATGCTGGCTCTTCCCTTATAACCTGGCCACCCCACAGATCTCACCTACTAACATCATCATCTTGGGGTTGAGAGTTCAACATATGAATTTTAAGGGACAGAAACATTTATTCAATTTCTAGATAGACTCTAGAAATTCAAGACAAAAGTACACAATGTGTGTATGTTTTATATTTGAATCACACCCTCAATTTCTAATGTTCAAGAATTTTATATTATTTACTTTTTCTAATGTTACTAAAGTTTTACTGGGGTAGAAAGTCCTTGGGATATTAAAATAATTCTAATCAATGCTGTGACTCCCTATTCTTTCTTTCAAGTTGCATCTACAGTCAGAGGTCTTTTTCAGTGGCAAGGTGTGTGTATGGGGAAGGAGTGGAGGACAGTAGCGTCTGGTCTTCCACAGCATCTCTCCATGTGCTGCCAGCCACCTTCAGTCTGCATGAGAGGAGGGGTTCATGCGAATTTAGGAGAACAGCGGGAACAACAAGAAAATTGATTTATATCTCAATATATTATCCCACCTTTTGTAATTAGAATCTCCTATTTGAGTTTTCATTTTGTCACACTCAGCTTCATTTTCTTGTTTGTCTCTCCGTATGTTCCCTTCACCCCTTCCCACCTCCCCCAGGGGCTGATTCCTTCTGGCCTTGGCTGCCAGTTTGCCTCACAGTTGTCCTACTGCCAATAGGGTGGGGTGACCAGGCCGAGCCAAGTTCTCCAGATAATGTCACTCCTGGAAGAAAGGCAGATTTGCAAAAGCCATGTGGATTGCGCCTTCCCCACATTCCGGACACTCCCAGGACCGTGTGAGGCCCAGTTCTATAACACTGGCTCTGCGACGCATCTGGCAGCCAACGCCTGCAAACTAAATCTGGTTTGCAGCAACAGTGGCGATAACACCGATATCAAAACTGGTTTACTCCACTGAAAAAGCAGACTTTTTGGTTTTATTCTCTTTGACAGATAGTCCTGCACACAGAGTGGTCTATAGTCTCCTCCAGTCACTGTTTTGATTGATAACTTCATTTTTATTAACCATAACATTAATAATAACTGATATGCAGTCGGCAATTTTGTAGGTTTAGGCTAAATGTTCCACATACCCTGTCTAAGTTCTCCTTATAATCTCATCTCTAGTTTACAAATAAAGGAACAAGATTATATAAAGCAGTTATATTATTTGCCTAAGGTCATATAAGGCAAATACTGAGCCCAGAATCAATCAAGAATTATACTACATCCTGACCTCTTAGCCACTATTATATTTAGCCAACTAAATTGACCTAAGAATTTACAGAGTAGTCTATAACTTAAAAGATAGCATGAAATGGTCAATATTACCAGGGAAAAGAGAAAGATTCACATTCAACATTCTGAGTTATAATAATATTGATTTTTTAATTAAAATACAAGCACAAATATATAATCAACACCAGAATGTAGTATTCTGAAGCAAGAAAAACTAAAGAGACCTATTTTGTAAATATTAGAAACACCTTGGTGAAATCACTAAACAAGGAATCCAAAGCAAAAACAAAACAAAATAAGCATAAAGTCTATCCCATTTAATTTTCACCTTTTAAAAGATAATTTTCTTCTCCTGGTTCCTGGATATAAAAGATTAAGGAAATGTGCACTTATTTGTTCTCACATTATGAAAAGACAATCTGAGACAGAAGAACCTTCACTAAGCCAGGAATCAGAAATTGTACTTAATGCAAACTCAACCACTAACTATGAAAACTTAGTAGAGGAATTTCCTAACCTTGCATAATTAAAGAAACATTTTGCAAATAAGGAGGCTGAACTGAAAAGAAAAAATTGCAGATTCATTCCAGTTTGAAAATTCTCCTCCTTTAATTAGGTAGCTCAAATATCTAATATTCCTTTTCTGAACTAATAGGCCCAGAGGGAGCTGTGGAAGAAGAAAAACATACCAGACAATTTAAAAAAATACTTAAGGCTCCATCATTAGATGGAGATTAGATTGATAGATAAGATCAAGCTCAGTTTCACATTTATAAAAGATAAGTAATCCTATTCTTTCAACTTTTTGTATCATATAAATGCAGTTTTGACTTAACAGTAGAATTTTTACACATTAAAAAATTCTCTGACTTCTTCTGTAGAAAGATAAATATACCCCCTCTGCATCCTGGTACAGTGCTCCTGGTGTTTCCTAACAGAGACTTTCTGTAAAGTGCTGTAAGTGCTTATAAATTGAGTCTTCTTCCAGTAACACAATAAGCTCCAAGTGAGGATGTGTTTCTTTCATCCACCAGTACCTTCATCAGGTCCTGGAACTTGGTAATTTTTCAATAAATGTTGACTAAAATTTTTACCCAGCCAATTTTTCTTTTTACACAGGAGAATCTGAACTCCTGGACACAACGTTAATATCCCAGCAAGTACTCTTTCCAATATTCCACACCACTGATTTTCACAGTAACTTTCAGTAGAGTGAGGGAGAATAATAATTTCAAGATGCAAATGTAATAAGTAAGGCATATGGAATTTTTAAAAATAATCTTGCCCTAGTTAAATGAAAGGAGAAAAATTTTTAATTGCTGGTTGATAGATAAGATCAAAGAAGTTGCTGGCATTTGCTAAGCTTTTAGATCAGATCACAACCATGGGCAGATATGGACATGATATGGGTGTTTACTTTCAGGAAATGGCAAAAGAAATGGCAAAAAATGAGAGAGAGAGAGAGAGAGAGAGAGAGAGAGAGAGACAGAGACAGAGAGACAGAAAGAGACAAAGAGTGAGAAACTCAGAGATATCAGACCTAGAAGGGAAAGTTTGAAACCTCTAACATCTAGGTAATAGATGGGTAGAAGAAATGTATAAAGGCATACTCATACACATTACATATACCTTGGAATATTATTTGAAGGGATTCTTATGATTTATTATGGTGTACAGTAGCAGAATAATTTCAAACAAGGATACTATGAAAGCAAACTATATAAAATTTACTTAAAAGGTTTTTTTTAGAAAATATGTAGATGGCCCATTTAAAAATCTAGTGTTTATACATACAAATAGCAAAAAATCATACAATTAGTAATTATCAATACTTTGTCATTTGTACGTTGATGGAAGTCAAAGTAGAGAAATTGACCAAGGTAGATGCCTCATCTATTCCTTTTTAGACTCTGCTCTTTTCTTATCTTCAAATCATTGAAAAGAAGTTTTTCCTGTTTCTTATGAAGGCTTTGGGAAGGGAAAATTAACACACATTCTCTTATGAAAATCATCAAATTATTTGGTTATGCCAACGTATTCCAAACCATCTTCAAATGCACAACACTAGGGGCTTGGGACTTAGCTCAGCGGCACAGCACCTGCCTGGCAAGTGTTAAGTTGTGAGTTCAATTCCCGGTACTGGGAAAAAAAAAAAAGAACAACAACAACAAATGCTCAATACCAAGGATGTCACCAGAAGTCAGTATTAAAAGCAAGGACTTGATATTAAATTAAATTAAATTATTAAATTAAAATAGAAAATAATTTGTTTTCCACAATGGAAATTTTCCAGATAAATACTTTAAATATTATTAAATATTGTTTATTATGAATTAAATGCTATTAATCGAACTTACTGCACAAAAATTAAAACGCCTGTGCACAATACTAAGCAAAGCAATATTTGAAAAATAAAAATGGAAGATTCCTTAAATTGGATTTTTAAAAGTATATACTATGTATCACTTAAAATATGTTACAGTTTCAATCATATAAAACACAGCATCAAAAAACCTGAGGCGACCCTTTCTATCATTTTAGTAAGAAGAGGACTGGCAAAACTATGAAGTAACCAAACTCCTCAGTGAAAGAACTGCTTAGCCACTGCTTCTGTAGAACACTTTTAACATTTACTAAATTAAAAAATGGTGGGGGTCAGGAGCTCTTTCAATGACCATACACTTTTCTACCTTAACTAATCTGACTTTCTGTTCTTTATCAACCTCTAGCTCTGACTGGATTTTTTTTTGCATGTCATTTTGTTTTGTTGGTCACGTATCCAGAATTCATTATACAAATCTTTCAAAATAATGAGCTATTACAAGAATAGTTTACAAGTTAGCTCTGATTGCACAAAACTTAACACAGGAAACCATTTTTACAAATACAAATTTTTTCTTATAAGAATACTTTAATAAAGAAAATAAGTCTCTATATGTCTTGCGGCAAATCTTATGCAGTTTCTTTTTCCCATTCAATGATCATTTTGGGTTTTCTATTCCAGCATGTCTGTCATCTCCAACAAACCCATCTGCATCTTCTCACTTTCAAACACTACTGAGATTCACACTGCTAGAAGAGATTTTAGGCTTCCCTTTCTACTCTCTCCTGAAAGAATTCATGTATTTAGAAGAGGTAATTTAAACAACATTCCTTCAAAGTAGAACTTGGATCAAGGGCGGGGGGTGCAGCATAGTGGTAGAGCACTTGCCCAGTGTGTGCAAGACCCTGAGTTCGATCCTCAGCACCACAAAAGAAATAAAAGAACTCAGATCAGCTTCATCACTGTTGGTGAAAGACCTTTTCACTTCCCACTTAGGCCAGAGCAGCTAACAACTTAGACCTTCCTGCTTCAGTCCTAGTAATAGTTCCTAAACTACAAAAGGGAAACCTTGGAAACAAGAATCAAATACAAATATTAAGAAAGCTAAAAATTTAGAATTTGAAAGTGTTCTCTCATCAGTGGATTTTTTTAAAGAGAAGAAACAATAAAATAACAACAAGATAACTGGAATTAACAATGGTTGTTATATTATATATTGTTGTCTTCAAAGAAGTTGCTCAGATTACCAAATG
>NW_004955433.1:4379575-4392510 GCF_000276665.1 Chinchilla lanigera
GCCCTGCCGCTCCCGGAGAACTCGCTGCCTGGGCGCAAGGCGCCTCTGCTATTACTTCTGTAAATAGACTTTTTATGTTGTTTGTGTTGATGCCTGCTGTTTGTTAACACCTATTAGTCTTCCATTGTTTTTCTTCACATCATCCTGCAGCAGCTGAATTGTCATTCCCTGGTTCCTTGTTACTTTTAAGAGATCTTTCTTTTCACAGTCATTAGCTGCAATGTTATGTTGAAGGTCTGAAAGTCTATCTTCAGCTTCATTCAAATGGTTTTGCCAGCTTTTGATGGAATTTTTAATTTCCTGGATATCTCTTTGAACCTGTTTTATGCATTCTAATTCTTTCCATTGTTGCTCATTCAAGGTTTCCATCGTTTACTTTGCTCCTCTACTTTTTATCTGTGTCTTCATTAGATACGCTGAGCAACTATTTCATTGTTGTTGTCTTTCCATTTTTTTACATGATAGATTATTTCTGATCTGATTTCTTCAAATACCCTGATGGAATTGTTTCTTTACTTCAGTTGCTATCATTTCAAAAATTTCAAGTGTGTGACTTCCAAGCTCTTCTATGTCAGTGTCTCCTGGACTTGTTCTGGGTGGGGTGGAAATCTGAAATTGCATTTTGCTCCTTCATTTTGTCCTTTTTGAAGATATTGAGGTTCACTGGGGCTCAGCATTACTCTTGCAACAGTGTTAGGGTGTGCATTGAGGCTCCCAAACCTCCCCAGGGTTCACTGTGTCTCCAGCACCAGTGGCGTGCATAGTCACCAGACTTGCAAAGCCCTCAGGGTCTCAGTTTGGCTCCCTTGATGGGGTGGGGTGGAGTGGGATGTGGTTACCCAGGCTCCTGAAGCTATCTAGGGCTCAGTGTGGATTTTCTTCAACTTTTCTTTCTGCCTCTCTGCTTTTCCTTACCCACAGCTGGGTTGCATTTGTGTACATATTTTTTTTTCTAGAAAATAACACCAAATAGAATAATGGGAAAACACTGTTGCTCTCTCATTGCATTTTATAAAACTCTCAGGTTCCATGATTTTCCTTTAATCTTCTCTTGAAGAAAGAGAAATCCTTAGAATTACAAATGATGACTCCTTCACCAGGAGTAGCATTGGGAACAAATAATAACCCATGGGAGAAAAAGTGATAAAAAAACAACTGCTTATAGTGGTGTTTGGAAAAAATTATGTAAATATTTATGCAAAGACAGCTTTGCAGAGCACATCGAGCTGCATCCGCACTACTCCTGCCAGTGTGCAGGCAGGCTCACAGTTGGATCAACAGCCTGAAAAGCAGATGTGCCAATTTCCTGTATTTGATTATGATGATTTCTAATTATGCCAAAGCTGTAGCAATGTCCTTTCCTAGAATGACTCTTAATTTTGTTTTGCTGAACCACATACACAACCTGTTTTGGACATGTAATTCATTGCCACATTAAGTGTATGAAGTACTCATTTGTTGGCTTAATAGTTCGAAGGACAATGGCTCTCATGGATGCTGTCTTTTTTTAATTTGGTATTCTCAAGCACACAGGGGAAAAGAAAGAAAATATGCATAGTCATAAGCCCATGCTGTCTAACATCAGTGAGGTATAGACTTCCCCACTGCTGTCTACAAATTAAAAGAATGCAGGTACACAGTGGCTCTTCAAAAGCCCATTGTCTTAATTTACTTGTGTGTACATCAACAATGTCACTGTCAACAAAAATTTCAGCACCATTTCTGATTTAGGTATGGATGCATAGAGGATGTTAACATTAACAAATCACTGGACCATTCAAATGTTTAGAACTTAATTGTATGATTGGGGGGTTTGGGAGAAAAATCAAACAATTTATTTGATATGGTCATAAACTGTCCTGTGAGCCTCATACAGCGAAAGGAGCATTTGCCAGCCAGGATTTTAATAGATACACACTTTCCTGCACCTCAGACCCACTACTGATACTCAGGTCTGCTTTAAAAGTTAAACTGTGCCTTTCAAGTCTCATTGCTTCTTACACTCACTCCCACCCTATGGAGCCAATATTGTTATTAACTTTATTTAGAAATATAGAAATGAATACAAAGAGACTAAATTACATCCTCACAATAAGCAGTAGAACCAGCACTTAAACTCCAACCTATACAGAGATCAGCAATTGTTTATTAAGTATCTATTGATTGGCTTGATATTATGAAGAATGTCATGGTAAAGATAAAGCTTGAGTTTGACCTCCCTTCCCTACTTCAACTTTTATTTTATTTAATTTTCATTTTAACTGTAAAAGTTTAGACAGCATCATAATTCAACACCTGTATATCAGGTATAATGATCAAATATGGCAGTTAACATTTCCTTCTCTTCAAATATTTAAAAACAATTGCAAACATAGGGGATCAGGCATGGTGGTACATGTCTATAATCCCAGGACTTGAGCAGGGTTTATCAGAAAGATCACAAGTTCAGTCTCAGCCTGGTAAGCTTAGTGGGACCCAATCTCAAAATTAAAAATTAAACGAAGGATTTGGAATGTAGCACAATGCAAAGATCCCAAATTCAATCTCCAGTACCAGAAAACATACTTGTAACTTTTAACAAATCATAACTTATAGCTCATTCCCATTTTCTGTATGAGGAACCAACTCCAGCCCACCTTCCTCCAGGAATGACCCATGCTCTAGATTTTTGTTTCCAATTTTATCTCCAATCCTACCCACTCTGCCTCTCCAAAGCTAATCCTGAGTCCTACACTGTGAAAAACCTGAGGATTCCATTGTGACTTGTGTACAATGCAAGCTTGATAAGGTGACACGTTTTGCTTATTTTGTTTATTCCTTTATTTCCAGCAGAAACTCAATACAGATCTATAGAGGCTGTGAGTTCAATACATATTTGTTACTTGAATTTAGTTGTAGGCCATCCTCCAACTCACCAAGCAGGTACCTACCTGTCTTAATTTGGGCTCTGAAAGCAGGGCCTGCGATAAACACTTAGGTTGCAATACTTTATATGGGAGATGATCTCTGGAAGGAGTTGTGAAGGTGGACAGAAGGAAAAGTCAATATAAAAGGCCACAAACAAGGTTCCTGTTGTAGGGACAGGAGCTGACTCTCATAAGACTTCTCAACAATGTACAGAATACATCACTACATCCTGAAGAATAGGAGGTTAGGGAATTTGTCTGTGGCATGCACTGACTGAAAGCCACCCTAAGAACTTTAACATTCCCACACTTACGGGAAGCATAAGCAGTTTCCTATAGCTTTGTACAAGACTCTGAAAAGGAAAGTAGAAGACATAGATAACAGATGCTACCAACATGAATGAATCTGGGCTTCCAGGGAACTAAACATGAGATTAGCATGTAAAATTAGAGGTGGTCAGAAGGATGTGACAAAAAGAAACAAAGGCATCGTTCCACCAAATCTAAAGAAAATCAGGAAGAGCAGTGTTATGATTCTTCTAGTTACTAATCATCCTTGCCAGCATTTAATATTGCCTATGTTCCAGATTTTGACCACTCTGTTAAGTGTGTCATGGTATCTCATTGTTGATTCTGTTTATACTTCCTTATGATATCTGATATGAGCATCTGTTCATATCCTTTTTACCACCTCTTCCTCTAGGGTGAGGTATCTGTTAAGGTGTTTTGCCCATTTTCATTTGGGTGCTTTTCTCATTATGGAAGTTTAAGAAGTATTTGTATATTTTGTATAAAAGTCTTTTGTTGGATGGGTATGTCTTTTACAAATCTCAGTCTGAGAGGGGGTTTTTTGCATGTTACCAATGATGTATTTTGCAAAGCAGATTTTTTTTATTTTTAAAAAGCCTAGATTTTGATTCTTTCTTTCAAAATCATGCCTTTATTGAATCTAAAAACAACTGCCATTTCCAAAGTCCTTCAGCTTGTCTCCTATGTTTTATAAAACCCTCTAGAAGTTTTATAGTTTCATGTTTTACCTTTACATCTTGGTTCCATTTTGAGTTAATTTTTGTGAAGGGTGAAAATCTGTGTCTATATTAAGTTGCACGAGTGTGTGTGTGTTCAGTTGTGCCCAAACTATTTGTTGAAAGAGTCCATATTTATTTTTGCAATCCCTCTTAACCTCTTACTTGAGAATATTTGGAAAAGCAAGGATAGATAATAGGCAATAAATACATATACATATGTATATGTTTGTATGATTTTTAATAATTTATTTTACTCATTCCTTTCCCTTCTCACATCTCTTGATCCCCCTCTTCTTGTGAAAGAGCTCCCTACTCTTTATTCTCTAACTTCTGTTTTGCTCTTTATTGATATTTTGTATTTCTCATATAAGAGAAACCATGCAATATTTAAGCTCACATGTCTTATTTATTCCACTTAATATAACAGAATTAGGTGTGTATATTTTTCTACCAATGATTCATATTTACCTTGGTTTATGGCACAGTACTATTCCATTGTGTATAAACACATTTTCTTTATCCATTCATCTGTTGACAGACATATAAGCTGTTTCCAATATTTAGCTCTTATGAATTGTGCTGCTTTGACCATGAGTACGCATGTCACTGTAATATGGCATCTTGAACTCTTTCAGGAAGATGCCTGGAAGGGGACTAGCTGGGTCAAGTGGAATTTCTAGGTTTAGTTTTTTGAGGAATCTCCATACTGATTTCCTCATTGGTTGTATTAGTTTACATCTCCACCAACAATTTAGAAGTGTTTCTTTTTTCCCACAGCCTTGCCAGAATTTGTTATTAGATTTTTTGATGATAGCCATTCTTCTTGGGTATGGTGGAATTTCAGTGTTGTTTTTATTTACATTTCTCTAATGGTCAGTGATGTTGTTTTTATTTACATTTCTCTAATGGTCAGTGATGTTGAGTATCTCTTCATTTATTTATTGGCGATTCGTATTTCTGTGAAGTGTCTATTCATTTCACTTGCTCATTTTTTATTTGGTCTTTTATTTTCTGGAGTTTTTTTAGATATTTATATATTCTAGTTAAAAACCCTCTGTCTGATGAATAGCTGGCAAATTTTTTTCCCATCCTGTAGGTTGACTTTTCACTCTTTTGGCTGTTTCTTTTGCTGTACAGAAGCTTTTTAATTTGATATGATCTCATTTGTTGATTCTCTGTACTATTTCCTGTGCAATTAAATATGTAACAGCTCCACACAAGAATTGTAAACATAGGTACTGCAAAAATGTACAAAACAGGAAGGGGCTCAACAGACTGATAGCGGAGAGAAGAAAGGGAAAGAGAATAAAAATAAGAATGAAGATGTATTATGTATATGTATGTACCAATTGCACACAAGGAATTTAAGCATTATATGCTTCAAACGTGTACTAATGAAACATAAAGACACTTATATAACAAAAAAAGTTTCATTATTACATTTTTCTTTTTTTAGCATTGGAGACTGAAACTAGAGCTTTGCACGTGCTAAAATCACACTTTACCAGAGAGCTACAACTGCACCCTATATGTATGGACTTAATAATGTATTGTACAATTGCATAATGAAATAGCCATAATTAAAAAGAAAAGAATGGCAGCTATTTAAACAACATGTATGAATCTTACTAACACATTGAATTAAAAGAATCTTTAGAATAGATACAGTATGATATCATTTCTATAAAGCTCAATAGAGGAACAAAAATAAAAAGTAGACACTTTTGGAATATATATATATATTAGGTCTTTTTACCTGTGATTAAAACCATAAAAGAAAGCAAAGCAGAGATAGTGGAGTTAGGTGAACAAATAGATAATACAAAGTACCCATAGCATTTCATTTTTGTTTTGTTTTTGTGGTGCTGAGGATCAAACCTTTGATATTAGTCCTCTATCAAAAGAGCAGTTGTCAATGATTTTTTTTCCCATTCTTATTCTGTTTTCTTGCTCTGTTGTTTCATTTGCTGTGCAGAAGCTTTTTATTTTGATATTGTCCCTTTTGGTGATATTTGCTCTTATTTCCCGTGCTACTGGAATCTTACTCTGTCTTTGTCTGTGTCTGTGGCTCCACAGAAAGGCATGTTATAAAATTCCACTATAATTATAGATTGATTTTTCTTTTAGTTCTATCAATTTTTGTCCTCATATTTAAATTTGTATCTTCCTGGTATACTGAGTTTTTATGATGATGAAATGTCTTCTTGAGCTCTAGTACTTCTTTAACCTTAAAACCAGTTGGTTTGGTAATAGGTTTGTATAAGTTTACTTGTGGTTAGTACTTGTAATATATACAATTTTGCTCTAATCTTTTACTTACCTTTTTCTATATTCTTTTATGTGCTTGTGTCTCTTGTAGGAAGCAAAAAATGTGAAGTATAGTGAACATATGTAATTGACATATAGTAATAAATTTAAAAACATACTACTAAGCAAAAGAAACCAATCTAAAAATGGTATTTACTGTGTGATTCCAACTGTGTGATATTCTGGGAAACATAAAACTACAGGTAAAGTGAAAAGATCAGTGGTTACCAGGAATTAGGTGGTATAGTGAGATAAATATGTGGCTCACAGAGGACATGTAAGCCAGTGAAAAAACTCTGCTTGATAGTGTATGTTTCTCCTTATACATTTGTCAAAACCCATAGAATGCTTAACACTAACAGAGAATGCTAATATAATCTTTGGAAGATCATGGTATGTCAGGGTAGTTTTATCAATGTAACAAACTTATTACATTACTTTGATGGAGGATAGAATAGGCTACCCTCGTGTTGGCATAGGAGGTATAGGGGAAATCTTTAAACTCCTTGAAGTTTTGCTGTGGACCTAAAACTGCTCTAAGAAAAATTATCCTTAAAAACTCAGTCAATTAATCAATGAAATATAACACAAACTGGCTTTTATGTGTTTGAGTTTTGGTTTGTTTGTTTTTTGAGACAGGGTCTCACTATGTACTTCAGGATGGCCTTGAGCTCACTGTACACTCCAGGCTGGCCTTGAACGTGTGATGAACCTCCTATCTCTGACTCCACGGTGCTGGGATTACAGGTGTGTGCCACCATGCCTGACAAAAATGGTAAATTTTAAAAATAAAATTTAATTATAGTGGTCTGAGTTAAATTCTTTTGGGAACAATGAAACACACAGAAAAGATTTAAAGCCTCCACCACAATCATAATAAACTTTTATTTGCTTTGTAAATACAATGAACTATTGTAGAATTATTTCATCAGGAAAATTTGTTCCCAAATCTCTTATACTTGAAAAAAATAGACGTAAACCATAGACTGAAATGATAGTGGGGCCCTCAGAAAAGCCTCTTCCCAAAACATGCATTGAATTAGTTCACTTTTCTCCAACTTCAGAGCCACACCATTTTTGTCCACAGTTCTTGTCATCTGGAAAGTTAAGTAGCTGATTTCTGCCTTTCCACTCTTGGCAATGTTTAAAGCATATTTTATGTGGCAGTTAGACTGATTATCTTAAAGCCACAAACTGGTCTATGTCATTTTCCTATCTGAAACCATTTAGGATGAAATCTAAATCCTCAGCATGCTGGTTCTGCCAATCCCAGCCGCATCTTGGCCCCCTCTGCCCTCTCATTTCATGCTCTAAGTATGCTGGCTTTTCCACTCTGTCCTCAGACACCTTTAAACATGCTACCAAGTCAGTTTTCCTGTGATGCTCTTCCCTCTACTCTTCACTTGGCTAATTCTTAAACATTGCTTTCTTGAAGTAGCTTCCATAGACTGCTCCCACAAATATGGATGGAATTAGTGCATTTTCTGGGAAGCAAATGCTGAGGAGTCAGGGGTACAGTACTTTTTGAAGAGGTAGCACCCTTGAAGGAAAGCTGAGCAAGCAGGACTGGGAAGGGGGCACCTTCAAACAAAAGGGATGACTTGACCCAGTCTCTGCCCACCCCATCAAGAGACCTGGAGCAGGAATGGTCCATTAGAAGGGTCCTGCATCGTAAAGCAGTGTCACTGCCCTTCTCAGTCACTGCCTATGACCCAAGTGAGTTCCGCTCTGTGAGGAAAAAGCTGAAGAATTCCATCTAGCTAAATGCCTTGTCCCAGGCAACAAGTTCTCTCTTGAAGGGAGCTCTGAGCAGCTCATCTCCTTGTTTATCATGATGTCCTCCTGTCTTCTGAAAGTATCTCTTATTTTCCCTTCATTCCCCAAGTTTTATCTGGTCTATGGCCATTTTCTCCACTATATAGAAAATTCCATGAAAGCAGAGTTTATGTTTATTTAATTTTCCATTCACCATATACCTAGAATCTAGCATAACAGCTGATACATGGCAAGAACACGATGTTTGATGAAGAAGTGAGTGAATGTTGCCGACCCTTGAGGATAACTTGCCGAGTGGTTGACAGATTCAAACCACTACACATGACTCGAGCCTCTGCAAGGATTCAGGGTGTTCTCCTGCCTTGCCAGGCTCTTTCATTCAATAAGTCCTAGTCTAGACTGTCAGGTTTGACTGCAGATTCCTCTGCTCCAACCCACATTGCTTCCATGTACAGCTCAGTACACCACACTGCCTTTGGAAACCTAAGGGTCTTTCATCTTTGACACTAAATAAAGTCATAGGGATCTAGCTTTGATAAAAGTCATGGCGGTGCCTTCGCCACATCCACTAGCAGCTACTGTTTCCTCCCTCCCAAAATTCAGATTTTTTTTCCCTCTGGGATCTTAAACTCTTGGTCTTGTGTTCCTCATATCCTTTCTATCCAAAAAGTCCTTCAGAATTCTGTTATTTTATACTGGGTCATATTGCTGAGCAGTCCTCCTGACAGTCTATAGGGTAGGGAGAAGGTAACAGCCATTGAAGCCATCAAAATATTACAAATGTTAAGAACTCACTGTGGAAACAGTGACATAGCTAATCTCCATCATCCTTCCTAATCTAGGTTAGACCTTGTGGTTCTCAGTAATATTTTGGGGGAGAGGTGCAGATCACTTTAAGTCTCTAATTCCTAAATGACAAGTAAAAGTTTAGTGACCCATAAGATGGTCACTTTGGTGCCTTGTTGAATGCAGGGACTCACCTCAAATGATCAGAGGAAGTTGTTTAATCCCTTCAATAATGAAGTTACAGATCTCCTGGCCTGGACTTCAACTCTGGTTCTGTCATGCACTAGCTGGCTTATGCATCCACCTACAAGATATCTGTCAAGATCTGATGAGATAACATACATAAATTGCCTAACAAAGTTTCTAGCATGGAAAAAAAGTGCTCAAAAATTGTTATTTATTATCGTTATCCTTTTAATTATAGCTTTCCCTCTATTTGAGTGTCATTATCTCTCTTTTTTTTTTCCTAGTCATTCTAGCTCTCTTGTTCTTTTTCTGGGCTTTTCTACAAGAAAGGAAATAAGAAAATCCTTATTGACTCCTGCCTAGACCAGGACAAGAGTTGTTTGCTGATACTGAAGGCAATTTTCTGAAATGTTTGGGTTGGTGGATTCTAGAATTGATAATTCTGTCCCAGCTTTGTGTATTCTTGAGCAAACTACTTAACTTCTCAATTTTCCTACCTGAAAAATACAGATAACATTTGCTCCTGCCTCACAATTATTATCAAATAATAATAATATAAATTACCTGGTATATATGTGTTCTGGGTGACTACTAACTGTTTTTCTTTTTTTCTTTTAGGTTTTTCTTTATTTTAAAATAGGAATGACAGGGGCTGGGGGTATAGCTCAGTGGCACGAGCGCCTGCTTGGCAAGTGCAAGGTCCTGAGTTCAATTCCTGGTACCAGAAAGACAATTACTAGTAAAATTTGAGCATGAACAAGAGAGCTATTCAGGGACAAATGGACTCTCCCTGTCATGTCCTAATCAAGGCATCATGTCTGTTGAAGACCTGGCTTTAAAAAGTCTTCCAATGGCCAGCTTTCAACTAATTTTTTTCATTTTTTAATGGAAGACTTTCCCTGGGGTTCCTGTGTGTGAGTCACTTCCTACACTCAGTGTTGTTGAAATTTAAACCTCTTGGTGATTACTAAATCACCTCTCTCTTCTGTATTGTCATATATTCCCCCTATTCCCAGTTCCCTTGGGGAAACACAATAAGGATGAAAGAAAAGGCATTTGACACCCTTGGAAATTCAATGCTTTGAGTATTTTTGGATAAAACCTCAATTTAAATGTTGATTAAAATGACTTCCTCTCTCATTTCTTGCACTTTCAGGACTCACAATGGTAATCTGCACTTTTCCTTGAAATCTTTCATTAAAACGTTGGTTGAAATGTGAGTTTGTGTTGAGTGAGGCATTTTCTACATTGAAACACATGGCCCTGAACAGGAGAGGTAGGATGAAGAAAAAGGAAGAGAGGAACAGAAGAGGAAGAGGAAAAGCAAGGGATATGAGTAACTAAGGACAGGAAAGGAGAGGGGAAGTATTAAAAAGGGACTTTAGGGAGACTAAAGAAAAAGGGGAAACAAAAAACAAGAATAAAGAAAATGAAATACAACTAGCCCAGTGGTGAAGAGAAATGGTTACAGAGCTACATGGGCTCTGCTGACATTGCAGATTTTCTGCTCAATAGCTATGGAGCCTGAAAAAATATGTGTCTTCCTGCCTCAGTCTAGTCATCTTTAAAATAGGGACAATGGTATTCCTTGCCTCATGGGATTGTTATATTTAATGAAGCGACACATAGAGACTGTTGTGAATGATGCTAGGAACAAAGTCAGTACTCAATAAGTGTAGCTATGGCCATTATTCTTTGAAATATCTATGCTTATAACTAGGATAATCCCAATTATTACTGCATTCCTTACATTAGCAGTATTTACAGTCTCTTCCAATTCCTGAATATCTATAAATCCAATCATTAGAATTCTCCCTAGAGATGCCCAGTATATTTGTCAGTGATAGTGAATATTACTATCCCCCTAAGAATGTGCTACAGAAAATTCAGCAAAACAAGTTATTTAACAACTTGTTCAAATGTGCTGCCAACAGCCCAAAGAACTTGCACTGCATTTTTGTACTGGACTTAGTGTATTTATTTTAGACCCTCTAGGCAGCATCCTGGAGGCAGGATCTCCCATTCTAAAATACTAAGGTCTGGAAGAAGACACAAAAGCCCACGTATTAAATGTGCTTCTGTATACTTCCCAGGGAACTCAACCCATGTCCCAGCGAGTGTGTATAATTGCCTTGGATACTGAAGGAAAACACAGTGGATAACTAGTTTCAACTAATGAACCAACATAAAAGTTCTAATGAAAATGGGCTTCCTATCAGATATTCACATATCAGATGTTTACTGCATCCCACAATGTGTATTGACATGTTTACATGCTAAGACACAGAAGAGACCTCTCTAGACTTCACAGAATGTTTCCACCACCAGGCTTCTGAAGGGTTTAGCAGTGCAAGCAGGTGTGTGACAAATGTGATTACAATCAATGAGAAACGGAAGCAAGTTCCCTGTTTTCTCTTACCCACCCCCCCTTTGTAAAATACCTCACATTAAACTGCCAAAATAATGAACCTGAGAAAATACTCACAGCCCAGTGGCACTCACATATTCAAGCTGTTATTAACAACTAGTCAGACACCTAATACACACCACCTTCCTCTGTGTGACTTCATGACTTACGAACCCACGCAATTTTCTGTGCATTGTCATCTGATGTTGTCATTAATAACACTGAGAGCAGAACAGCAGAATTCATCCTAGTGAAGTAGAAGATAAATGTGTGCGATATTATAATGAAAGAAATGGAGTTTAGAGATCCTGCCTCTGCCACTAGTCAGGACTTTGTCATTTAAAAAACAAAAACAGTGCTCTTTTACATACAAATACTGTTTCCCAGTAACGTTTCACACACACTATCTTGTATATTATCTCAATGATCTTAGAGACACTCAACCTCTAGCATTAATCTCTGAAAAATCTAGGGCCCACATTCTTGCTCTGAAGAATAAAGAATCTAAAATTTGACGAAAGAATTACAGCAAACTACATAGTCTTGACCAGGCCTAGTAACCTTGTTATTCTGTTATTATGGCTTTATTCCCCTCCCTCAGGAGTGTGAATCTTCCAGGAAGCAAAAGGCAGGTTTGCTAAAATGTACTTTTGGTTTTCTACAAATGATTTTCATTTAGCTCTCCAGTTTGTTCTAATGGAAAATTAATCTTGCTAATTCAAAGTGTCTCAGCCAGTGCTAGATATACTCTAATCTCTTTTGCTTTGAAAAATCCAC
This sequence comes from Chinchilla lanigera, assembly GCF_000276665.1. NCBI lineage: Eukaryota > Metazoa > Chordata > Mammalia > Rodentia > Chinchillidae > Chinchilla > Chinchilla lanigera. The sequence continues at coordinate 4,391,749 of NW_004955433.1, forward strand.
TATTCCAGGCTCTTCCCTCTCCCTAGAACCTGGGAGAGTCATTCTCTAACTTCAGGGTCAGGGCAGGACTGTATACGAAGTATGTCATTTTTGCTTCACACTGGTCAATGCTGAGTGTTTTGTTCATTCAGCCTTTGGGTGCCATTCTGTTACATGCTACCTGTCCTGACTTGAAGTCCATATCCTATCATGGCCTGTAGAGTACAAACCACTAACTTCTTTGGGCTTACTGACTTACCTCTAGCCCTTTTCACAAGGGTACATGTGGCTCTGAGAGGCCATCCGTGTGTCTGTTACTAGACACCTCCTTCAGCAATCGTCACTGTACTGTGTGGGGCCAAGAGCATCTCTAACTGCAGTAGGAGGCTGCCCCTTGTGGAGCTCCACCTTGTTCCCTCTGCTCTGGGTCCCCATACACTTAACCAGACTTTCTCTTGCTGTCCTCTGAGGTTTACACTCCACGGAGCAGAAGCAAGCAGGACCCTTTCTGTCATCCACCAAAGCTCCAATAGGATCCTCTCAGGCTTTTGTTCTTCCCATTGGCTTATCAGATTTTCATCTCCTTTAAGAGATGAAAAAGACCTTGATTCTACATCATCCTACATTTTGGTCAACCTTATTTATGTGGTAAATCATACATGCTGCATCCTCTTTATGATCAAAGCCCACCTTTTAAAATTTCAAGGAAAATATACTATCTCTCAAGGCTGTGCCGAAGGAAAAGCTTAGTCTGACTTTTGAACTACTTGCAGTTTCTGATAT
>NW_004955433.1:4393400-4395970 GCF_000276665.1 Chinchilla lanigera
CTGCCTTCCTGCTGAGTTACTTAGCCAAACCTCTAGACTCCCCAAGTTGACACAATGTATCAACCATAACAAATGGGCTAGGAATATAGCTCAGTGTGGACACTGATTTCCATCCCTAGTGGGTTCTCATCTTAAAACAGTAATTTATAGGCTCCATAAGGAAATTTTCAAACATATGATCCTATGATAGTAAGTGAAATGTAGTACCTTTCTAACCAATATTGTACACAAATTAGATTATATTGAGCATAAATCAAATAATTATGATAACTAAGATAGACTAGATATCTAGATCTAGATTAGTGAATCTGAAAGACAGGCATCTTAAAATTGAATCTACCTCCGGAGAGCTCTCACTGATCAGCACTCTCTATCTTGCTGCAGATTCAAAACACCCTTGCGCCAGCACTCCTAAATGAAACTCAGTGTGATCTCTCTCCTGTGAAGTCTCACAACCATTCTGTATGTGGTACTTATTTTATTACATATTAAATTCTTGTGATATCTTTACCTTTCTACTCTTCTCCTCTGGATTATTTACCCCAGTTCATCGTTCTTTTCTGATACTGTCTATTGTCCAGTTTTGTACCAAGATATTTTCAAATAAATACTATTGAATTGAATTTAGAAAGCCATCTCCAGAAGATGTAGCTGAGTTCTAGGGGAGAAGACCATAAGAATGCTGAATGAGATAAATGCAATGAACCATATTTGTAAACAGCATAGACTTTCAATAAAACTGCAACAGTTTTAAAGCATAAATTTGCCATGTTGTGACTTGGGTAAAAGTGCGTAATCTTTTCATGTTAAGAGGTGTGCCATTATCTGTAGGTAGAATGGTTTTGAGGATTAGATATGTATAACATGCTTGCAGTATAGTATCTGGCTCATAGAAATCCATAATTTATAGTAACTGTTAAGCCTGGGAATGTAATGCAAAATATTTTGCACACAATTTAGAGTTTTGCCTAGATGAATCATTTTGATTGAAACTGTCTGACTAGAAGGTTAGAGGTTGTGGTAGGCTGAAAAATACCCAATCTAGATACCCAAATCCAAATCTCTGAAACTTGTGACTGTTAATTGTGTCAAAAGGCACTCTAGAGATGGGATTAAAAGATAAGGATCCAGAGATGAGACTACTTTCCACTATCCACAGGGTTTCAGATAATAGCAAAGGTCTTAATGTAAGAGATGAAAGCAATAGTAGGACCTGTGAAGACAGAAGCAATCCATTGTGGAGATCATGAGTTAGGGCCTACAGGGAGACACTTGAAACTGAGAGGGCATAAAATGGATTCTTCCTCTGAGACTTCAGAAGGGTCAGACTTAAAACACCTTGAATTAATCCCAGTAGATTGTTTGCTTCTGACATCAAAGACTAGACCACTGAATATAAGAAGTGTGTTACAGCAGCAATAAGAAAATTAATACAGAGGCTATGTAGAAAAACTCAAAGTATTACCACTTTAACAATGAATTTAGCTCAGGTGTGTTGGCAAATTTCTGTAATCTCAAAACTCTGGGAGGTCAAGAAATGAGGATTAGGAATTTGAGCCTAACTTAGGTAGTTTAGGCAACTTAGCCAGACCCTGCCTCAAAATAAAAAACAAATAAATAAAAATAAAAATGGGCTGCAGATGTAGCTCAATGTGTAAACCCTGGACTCAATGCCCAGTACTGGAAAAAAAATGGTAAGTTATTATATAGCTAAACAAACATGTCATATAGCTGAGCAATTCCACTGCTGGCTATATAGCAGGAAAAATGAAAACACGAGGTTGTATACATAGGTATTCATAACAGATTTATTGATAATAATGAAACACTGATAACAACCTGTATATTCATCAATAGGTAAATAAACAAAAATTATGATGCACTTATAAAGTGGAATACTACAGCATAGCAATAAAAATGAACTACTGATACAACAATATAAATGGACCTCTAAAATGTGCCAGCTGAAGTCAGGAACAAAAATGTATACATCATTACAGGTTCTAGACAAGGAAAAATTAATCTATAAGGGTAGAAATCAGATCAGTGCTTGCCTAGGAATCTGGGAACATTGTAAAGGAACAGAAGGTATGATACAGGAAGAATTTTACATTTTGATGGTGGTGGTGGATATGTGGGTCTTCCATCATAATAAAACTCACTAAATGTCCTGGCAAACCAATGGCTATACTATTGACCTAAAAATGCTGAACGCGAGTCTCACCTAGACTCTCAGAAACTTGTGAATTCCAAATGTTTCTACCTGTTTCCCAGAAAGTAGTAAATTGCATGAACAAATATTTGTTTGCATAATTGAGAACCTTAAGATGCAATTCAAAACATATAAGACATTAAAAGTTGCTATTCTGGGGGAAGACATTATCCCTTTGAGGAAGGCATATGTTTATATTGAATCATGTGAAATTATTCTCTGTGCAGGCTTTTAAAAAAATCAAATAACAGTTTTGAATGATTAGACCAAAGAAAGCTTCATGTCGTAGCCAAGCATTAGAGTAAGAGATACACTCTTTTCTAACAAAGATATATATATATATATATATATGTGATAT
>NW_004955433.1:4396070-4444500 GCF_000276665.1 Chinchilla lanigera
AAATTAGAGTAGAATAGATATTATTATATTCTGTCAATTGAATTTCAAAGAGAGTATATATTTAAAAGTATTTTTACATACAAAATGCTGTCGATTTAAAACACCCTGCATATATTTACATTCCAAATCAGTGTCACTTTCATCATATGTTACCATAGTAGTGTTTCTTCTGTAGTGAATTTAAAAAAAGAGCAAAAACAGGGTATTCTTAAGCAAGCAGACTTTGACAAGCTGCTCTGCACAGCTTAAGCGCATGTTTTTGATTAATTCAGGTAGCTATAATTATCTAAAAAGCAATCTAGATATAGGCAATTTTGATTCAATTCAGGTCATTTCTTGCAATCTTCTTTTAGTGACTGGTTAAAATAACAGTTTTAGACACTACTGCCCTCTGCACTGGTAAGGGTAGTGGCTATCAGATGAGAGGATATTGGGAAAATAAAACGCACAGGTCAGAGCGTTCATCTGTGCTATCTGCCTCTGTTTGGTGGTAGCTGCCATAACCGACCCCAGGAGAAGAGCATTTGGGGAAACCTGTAACATTTATATTTCCTTCTTGCTTTTCTCTTTCAATTAATTTAAAAGTAAAGAAAGTTAAATATAAACAAAAAGAGAGATTATGGGAGCAGTGAGACAGACTAGAGATGGGAAGAGATCTGAAGGACAAGGACGAGGGCAGAGCAAAGGAAGGGGCGGAAAAATGATCAGGATACGACACGTACATGGACTGACTGTCCAAGGTGAGTGTGATTCTTACAATATATCACAAGCACATAGTAGTTAAAAAACATAAAACAAATTTAGATGGACTATTTTAGTTTGTATGGACTGAAATCTCAGTCCTGGAAACCTTTTTTCTCTGTCTAGAAGGGACTTAGCTGTTTCAATTCATAAAAAAGAAGTTTTTCTGTAAATTATAAGGTGATTTTTCTTCTTAAAACAGGAGACTTTGGAGCCTTGAAAAGCTGCCTAATAAATTTTGTTTTTCATTGTGGACTAGTATGTGAATTGTTGAAAATGAATGAATAAGAGGTATTACTAACAACAGCATGTAGTGGTTTCCACCCGGGTATTCAGGGAGCATCAAAAGTAGATTCTTTCCATTTTTAAACTCAGGAAATAAAATATATAAAAAATGCCTTTGACATTTTGGTCTTAATTTTTTAAAAGACATTTTCCCTTCGGGGGCTGTAGAAAATGTTTCTGTGAATTTTCAAAATGATTCTCTTCAAAGTAATCAATGCCTTTCTGTTATCAAACCACTCCCATTCTACTTGTTCCCAAGATCTAACTGTCCTTTCTTTCACAGTACGTCTAAATTTCGAAATCCACTAAAACTGCAATTTAACAAAGGATACAGTTCTTTAGTATGGTTTTATATTTTTACTGCAATAGCCAAGACTACATATAATCCAGTGACTGAAAATAACTGTTTGAGAGTAGGGAGACATGTTTTAAATATCTCTTTTTTGAGATGAAAATAAATCTCTCGTTTGTTTTTCCTTAAACAGTCTTACTTTAACCTTCTGTTTGTCAGATGGTGGAACTGAACATCATTCACAGGAGTGTGGTACCTAGGTAGGACAGGATGGATCCTAACAGGAAGGAAAATAAGAATGTATTTTCTCTATGATTTTTTAAAGTATGCTTTTTATTTTCTCTCATTTGTCTGACTCCCAGGCAATGCATATTGATTATAAAAGACACATTGGTGCACCCAACTTCAGTCCGTTTTATCCATCTGGGTAGAGAAAGTTTGACAGGCGTGCGTGGGTGTAGATGTGTGTTGTGAGAATGTATAAGCAGAAATACAGGCTTGAGAGAGCGAGAAAGTGAGAGTGAGAAAATGGACTGTGAAAATTTAAGTCTACCCCAAATCCTGATTAACAAGTCTGTTATTTATCTTAACTCATTTTGTAATCAGGGCACATGGGCCTCAATTTTTTCAAGGAAGCACTCTCTGATTAGAAATGCAGAACCAGTAGAACTGAGGACTATTATCTGAAATGCCTCCTTGGCCCTTGTCTTCAGATGTCTTCATGAGCACAGATATAAATGGGAAGTGCTCAGGTGTAGCAGCTGAAGCATGACAGAAAAGGTGCAGACACTGGTATTAGGGGCTACAAGCTTCCTGTCCAGTGCACTGCCTGTCTGCCTCCGTGCCCCAGACTAAGCTTACTTCCCTTAACTTTGTCTTAGTTTTCCTCTTAAGCTCCAGCAGTTGGCTGTGTTTTGCTTTTGTCCTTTGATTTATTCTCACCTTCCACTTCTTTTGCTTCCCCTAATTTCTCACCCTTTTCTTCTTAGATGATAATGAGAATTGTCATTGATGTCAGCTACTTCAACTTCTCTTTTTTTTGTTCTTAAGTATTTTAGGATTTCTTGATCTCCACAGATGGACATGTCTTAAAACCTTATGATTAATGAGTAATTTAATTCTGTTAGTAAAGTACATTATACTGCCAGATCCTTTTTAGATTAGTTTTGTTCTCATTTAGGGAGGGTGCATAGAGCTAGTTAGCCTGTGAAGATGCTCACAGAGAAGGGAATGGCACATATCAGTCAATGACCCAGAATAGTGACAGTAGTAACTCATATTTATAGATTTCTGTAAAATTCTTCTCACTAATATTACTTAATTCTCTCTCTCTCTCTCTCTCTCTCTCTCTCTCTCTCTCTCTCTCTCTCTCTTTTTTGAGACAGGGTCTTGCTGTGCAGTTCAGGCTGTCCTTGAGCTCACTTTGTAGCCCAGGTTGGCCTCGAACTCGGAAGGATCCTTCTGCCTCAGCCTCCCAAGTGCTGGGACTACAGGTGTGCACCACCACACCCTGCTAAAATTACTTAATTCTCACAACCAAAGATTTACTACAGTCCCATTTTATGAAAAATAAAAATGAGGCTTGTAAAAGCCCCTTACTCTAGGTCAGACAGCAAAGGGAAGAACAGTACATGAACTTTGGCTCTCTAAATGCAAAGATCAGTGTCTTTTGCACATATAACCCTGAGAAGAGAAGAGTAGGCCTTAAAAGTAAAGGCCTGCCATATACCAAATTAAACTAGGGAGCTTTGCTGTGAAATATAATCTTTAGTTTCACCTTGGAAAGTTTATGTAAGCTACATCTACTTACTACCAGCTGCCCCTTATAAAAAATGTCACCTGTCCCCCAAGCCAATCAGGCCAGTGCCTGAATTTGTAAATTAAATTATATTGAAACAAATAACCAAACCTGTTTGTTTTGCTGGCTGCTTTCACACTATGAGAACAGAGATGAGCGGTTACAACAGAAGCCATAAGGTACTGAATACTTAAAATATTTATTACTTATAATTTTTCAAAACATATTTGCTGACCCCTGCCTTAGATAATATTTTTCCATTATCAACCTTAAGAATCCAGTAGGCAAGTGAAACTAGATTTCAATCAGCAAAATATAACTTGTCATTTGAAATGCACAAACTCAAATCATAAAGAAACTTCTGTTTCCAGGTTGCATTCAGCAGAAATTTTGCAGATAGTGTCTAGTCCTCCCCTAGATGAGAATTAATTGATTTACTTATGATAAAAAATATTGAGAAATGTTTCTGTGTTTTACAGAGATTAAATCTGTTGAATGTTCACTGCCTTGTCTTAATAGTAACTAAACAATATGATGTGACAGATGTTTGAGAGACTCATGTACTAATTATACATCACCATTTTTAAGTGCTCAACTGATGAAACTGTTGGTCTTGAAGAGCTACATATTTTTTTTCCTTTCTCTGAACAAAACCGAAAGATAAGTGATAAGAATACTGCATTGACCAGGGCTCTCTAGGGTCACAGAGCCAAAAGGATATATAGATCATTCTGAAAGGGGACTGAGTAGGCTGGCTTGCAGGGTCAGTGGCTGCATAGTCCACAGTTACCTGCTGGAGCCAGGGAATCCAGAAGCTGCTCAGTCCAAGAAGTTCCTGAACAAGAGGAACCAATGACCCAGCCCTGATCCAAGGGTGCAGGTCTGAAAGTTGCCTTGAGAATCACGGATGTGAGTCCAAGTAAACAAGCTGAAGAATTTGGAGTCTGATGTCCACAGGTAATGGCAGCAGTAAAGCAGTCAATCAACCGATCAATCAATAAGCACGCAAATGAAGCAGAATTGAGCTTGTAGGTGGTGGTTGGCTTCTTCTTTCCTCTTTTCTTCCACTGGGCACCCACCATATTGGGAGAGCCAAGACAGGGCTCTCCCTCGGTTCTCTGGACCACAGGCCAGTTGTCTCTAGAAATACCCCTGGACACACCCAGAAGTGCACATTATTAATTACCTCAGCATCTCTCAATCTAACCAAGTTGACCATCAAGGTTAAGTCTAACAAATGGCTATAAATTTGTATTCAGTGATGTGATGGTTGCAATGTGCCCTGCAAAGTTCATATATTGGAAATGAAGCCTAATTGGTGATTCTCGCAAAGCCTAATAAGAGGTCTAGTAAACAGTAACTAGGTCAGGAAGGGATTCATGTCACCATCGCAGAGGAAGGCTAGTTATCACCAAAGTGGGCTTTTATAACATCAAGTTCAGCACCCTCTTGCTTACTTGCTATCCTGAGCTCTCCTTCTTTCTACCTTCTGTTGTGGGATGACACCTCAAACATGCTCTTGCTGGGTACTAGCACCTTGACACTGGACTTCCAGCCTCCAGGATTATTAGAAACAAGTTTCTCTTCTTACAAATGACTCAGTTGCTGATACTACATTACAGGAATATTAAACAGACTAAGACAATTGATATCCAGCTCAAAAAGCCAAAAGATAAGTCTATTTTCCCCCTTGAATCATAATTTAAATCTATACTATGTGCATTTATCAAATTCCTTTTGAAATTTCTACTTTTATCAGGTATTATGTCTTCATCTACGCTGCATCTGTCAATTAGTTTCATCTTTGTTTTGCCTATTTTAAGAGAACCATTTAATTATCCAACATAAAGCAAAATCTTCACAGATACTGAAGGCTGGAAGTCTAACCCTCTGAAACTTTGCCTTCCTTTTATATTCAGGTTTAAACCTCTTTAGTCCGCACTGATACGTCATTATTGCCATTCTTCTTGGTTATTTTCAATTTTCTTACCACTCAGTACTTTCTTTTTCATTAAGTTCTCACCTACAGTGATCAAACTGAGTAACAGGTGCGTGTGCACCATGATTTTCTGGAAATGGACCGTATAAAGTCAGCTTTGTTTCCCTTTCTTTCCTGATCATTGCTGAACCTTCACAAGCCAGAGTGTACCCATCACTGTTCTCGGAGAAGAGCCCGCAGACGTCCCAGAATTGCACTGGACAGCTTCAAACACATTACTCTGCAGGTAGACTTTGCATTATTTTTCATTCTAAATGCATTGGCTCAATATCTCATCTTTGTCCTCTCTAAGACTCTTAGTTCAACTTCTTGTCCAGTAGTGCAGCTCCTTGAGGTCTTCTGCGGTTTATCCCCACCAGCATGGCATTTTGTTAGCCGGAAGAGATCCGGTCATTTCCAAACTTGAGAATTTCACTGTGAACACTTCCTTCCCACATAGCTTATAAAGGTGCTAATAATAACAACTCCCAAACCAATTCCTGATACTAAATAAATTGATCACTAAAATAAAACATTTGTAGAGGAGGATTATATCTCACAATTGTTGTTTTAGTGCATGACAGTTTTGATTTGAAATGATTTAGAAAATGGATGTATTAAGTTGATTATGCTAGGGGCTGGGGATTTAGCTCAGCGGCAAAGCGCCTGCCTGGCAAGTGCAAGGTCGTGGGTTCGGTTCCCGGTACCAGAGAAAAACCAAAACAAACAAACAAACAAAAAATAAATAAATAAATAGCTGATTATGCTAGAAGGTGAATTTTATATTCCCCGCACTGTGAATTTAATATTCCACTAGAAGATTGCCTTACTCAAAATCCAGTACCAGGATAAACCATATGGGTGCAATTGTACCCTAACAATAAGGACTAATTGTACACAGTCTTTCACTTAATATCCACAAACATGAAAGAATAGACTAGAACATTTTCACAAAGTTTTACTTGATACCCCAGAGAAAATATGCATAGAACCTTGGGTCTATTGAAGTGGTCCTATACATCATGGCTGTTACTAGGGTCTAAATTATTCATTCCATCCGATATATTTTCTTCAGTTTCCACTAATTTACAACCTAATCTTTTTCACTTAGTTTCCTGCCTGGAGACTGTCCCCAAAGTCAGTGCAATATAGGGAAAATTTTAGCTGGATTGGGTATGGGGCAGAATTTAGACTAGAATTTGAAAGGATTCATAGGAATTTAACTTTATTTTATGGAAAACCAACCAATGTTAAAAAGAAAGAAAAGAAAAGAAAACCAACCAATGTTGAGCCATATCAGTTCCACAGGTAAGGCACTTACTCATGGGACAAATATAGTGAATGGGTATTCTCTTCCAAATACTTTCCTGGGTCACACTTGCAGCACTCAGATCCTCTCAGTTCACCTTGGGTGGCAGCTGCAGCTGTGGTGGGAAATGCTGTCCAAGCAGCAGGCACCCCCATTCCTGTCAAGCTTCACCTTTATCACCCCACCAGTCTTCACTCTGCTTGCCAGAAGGCAGTCCAGAAGTTGAGGGGAGTCAATCCTTCCAAAGGAAAACCCCCACAAATTAAGGGAGGAGGATCAAATGACCTGGCATCCTGGCCTCCCAGTGTCCTGGTCCGTGGGAGGTATAGTTCTGAAGGAACTCTACCTCACTTCTCAGAAGAGCCACCACAGGATTGAGTTTCAATATACATACCAACCACTAATGGACAGTTTACAGACTTTCCACCCTTCCATGCCTCATTTTCCTCATTGCTACATACTACATCCCTGCACTACCTAATAAACCAACATAAACCAAAGTCTTGGTCTCAGGCTCTGCTTTAAAGAAACTCAAACTAGCACAATGTCTAGAGATCAGATTTAACAGTGCCCTTGCGATGGAACAGTCCCTTGTACTACACCAAAAATGTGATAAATTCTTTTTTTGTCCAGGTCATTTTCTTTACTAGTCTGTATTTGTAGTACATAATGTTTACATTCCTTGTGAGGAGTTGCTACATGTACATAACACATTTTAATTCCTTTTTTCATTCCTTTTACTTTTGCTTCATCTCCTGATTCCCTTCCCCTTGGGAAAGATCTATTTCCCTACTTCCTATTATAACAGCATTTAACACTGATGACCACGGGGATCAGGAATGTTGGTAACAAAGAAGAGCAAAAGAACATTTGCTCATTAAGAATGATTTGATAAGAAAATGAAATCATAGAAGAATGGCAAAAAGTACATCACAGTTCTACTGAAGTTGGGGAAATACACACCCGATGTGGTAAAAAATGCAAATCTAACTCTAGATGTGAAATCTGTGGAAGAGGAACTACATGCACGAGAAGTTACATAACATTGCTATAACCATCACTCATAAGTACTAACTAAACTCAGAATGGAAAAATCTGTCCATAAATTGCAAAATTTGGTTTAAAGGTAGAACACTGTTGGGGTGGGAATAATAAATAAAGTTTTCCAATCATAACAGGCCCAGGGTTTTCTTCCTACTTCCTCCTTCTGTCACTGGAAGAAATGGCCTCCTTAAGCATCTCTGAGAGAAGAGTTTGTCCTTATCGCCTTTGGCAGGGTGAGTCAGTGTGCACTCTCTCTGCACAGCTACATTCCAAGGGAAATGGAAGTGGAAGGAACTTAATACTCCTGCCTAGTCCCTCCTTCCAAACCCAATAGCCAACATCACTCTTTCCTCTCTATACAGGAGCACGCACATGAAAAGAAGCTGTACATGTCACACCAGTGAAGCACCCTTGATATGGCATGAGTCTCAGGAGCAGGGAAAAGCAAGCTGTGTAACCTCACCAGGTCGGGCAGAAGTTGTCAAGGATCTGTCACTACCAAAGTATCACACCATCTCCTACAACTCTTGCAGTCTTCTGCTCCTGATTTCTGTGAGGAAAACAAGTACTGGTTTGTTAAGGTGAATTTGGATATAATGTGCGGAGATCACAAAGTCAAGAGCACAATTATCTACCTAAGAAGCACTCAGAATGAGTTGCTCTGAATTTGTTTACTGGCATCAGAGTTCCTTACATACAGGGAAACCTAGCAGTATGAGGAGTCCCAAGGATAACCTTCAACCAAAGTGAAAAAGCCCTGAAGTAAAAGCTTATCTTCCTGTTCCTTTGGAGGGAAAATATGACTGCCTCTATGTGACTTTGCTGAGTATCCCCAGAAGGCAGGGTTCCAGCCACCTTAGAATGATAGAACCAATCTGATTTGTTCTGTAGTTTATTTATCTAGTTTCAGGAATTACTATTAAAATTTCATTTGGAAGGGCCAGGGATATAGCTCAGCAGCACAGCACCTGCCTGGCAAGTGAGAGGTCCTGAGTTTGATTCCTGGTACAAAAAAAAAAAAAAAAAATCATTTGGTGTGCTTCTGTCACTGCCTCTGTGTCACTGTTGTCAGTCTATCTTTCACACATACATACACACACAGTAATGATGTGTTGTGACAGATGTGTTTATTATTTTGATTGTGGCAATCATTGTAAACTACGTAACGCATAGAAGGTATACCTGTGTATCAAATCAACACATTGTACACCATGGCTATATACAATTTTTATTTGTCAATTATAGCTCAATAAAGCTAAAAATTTAAAGGATAATTCAAAAGTTATTTTGGACTCCGAGACACTATTAGGAAATGTAAGAGTAACATCAAAAATCATTAGAAGTCACTTGCATTTATAATGGGGAAGAAAGCCACAAAAGGCCTAGATAGTTCAGAGACATTTAAAATTTTAGAAGTCCCTTAGAGTTAATAGCCAATGTTGACAGACGTCCATAGAGCTTTAGTTTATCAAGAAAAATATCCCTTGTGTCTAATTTACTTACCTAATGAAAACAATAAATATGTAATAGTCCTTCAAGCATTAAAAATTAACATTCCTGTAAATATCTGTACTGTATTTACATAATTAATAAATGAGCATTTCCCCAAACATTTCAGCACTGGCCACAAACTTATTTATTTGAACTATCCTAAAATTCAATTTAAATCTCAAATACACTATATCACAATCTCTTAATGCTCTAATGCTTTAAATTTCTTGAGATACACAAAATACATGAACAAATTAATAGTATGAATCTGTTTTTGCACTTACACTAAAATCAGTTACCTTTTTCTGAAACTTAAAATCCACTTCATTACATTTTTTTTGGGGGGGGGTTCTTTTTCTGGTACCAGGAATCAAACTCATGACCTTGCGCCAGCCAGGCAGGCACTGTGCCGCTGAGCTAAACCAGCCCCTACATTATTTTTGTTATTAACTACCTTCTTAACGCTGTTGTATGGTCTTATTCTTATCTATGGTTTACATTTAATTTAGCGTACATGTCTTCCCACCAATAACCTTGAAAGACAAGGATGAAAAGAGCTTTATCTATAGTTTTGGCAGCAAATTCTAGACTATCTGCCACAGATTCCTGATTGGAACATGAAAGAAAGAGGCAGTGAAGCTCCAAGTTTCTGGCTTTATCATTGTTGGTATGCTATTAATATTGCTACAGAACAAATTATTCTGAAAATAACTTTAAAATATTATTTTCTTACAGTAGCTGTGGGTCCAGGACTGGGGCACAGCATCTGGGTCCTATAACTCAAGGTTTCTTTCAAGTCTGCCACCATGAAGGTGTTACTGTGCTCAGAAATGCAGTCATTCAAGGATCAACTGAGGGGCTGGGGATTTAGCTCAGCGGCACAGTGCCTGCCTGGCAAGTGCAAGGTCATGAGTTCAATTCCCAGTACCGGAAAAAAAAAAGGATCAACTGAGTGAGCTCCCAGCTCATCCATTGGGCTGTAGATACAGTTCAGAAGGATGTAAGGTCCCAAATGTTCACCTCAGCTTCCTGCCATGTGGGCTTCTCCAAGGAAGAGCAAACAAGCCAGTAAAGTCAGAGAGACTGTAAAGAATGGAAATTATATCTTTTTGAACTTAACCTAGGAAATAGTATCACATCACTTTCATAATACTTGTTCACTGGATGTTAGTAATTTGTTCAAGCCCATACTCAAGGGAAGAGGATACACGAGGAAGTGGATAGTAGGTGGCAGAAATCATCTCAGAGGGCTGAGTACAAGTGAAAATATATTGATTCTTTGTATCTCACTATAATTAGTAGAACCATCTAGAAGTTTCATTTCCTAGAAGATAAAGAGTGATTTATGTGAAGATATCCCTCCTTTGTAAGATACTTGGCTAACTTATTATCCCAATGTGCCTAGTTAAAGCCTTTTCTTACTTGGTTACTGCGCATAACTAGTGGTGTTGATTAGGGGTAATTACCAGTACTGATCAGTGCTTTTTGTGTATTTCTGTGTTTCCAGGAACCATTTGTTTTACTTGCTGTTCTCTGCATTACTTGTTGGCATTTATACAAAGAGAAACCAAACTATAATTTTTAAATGTCATATGCTCAATAGTAGGAAAACTGTTCTTCAAAAGTAACCCTATTCAGTTATATTCTCTTCATTTTTTGTTTTCAACTTTTCACTCATAAAATTTTATTTTTGATGTGTCATTACAGATTCATAACTTTTACACATTCAATAATTGTCACTGAATTTTAATTGTCAAATTTCATAACTTGAGCAGTGGGTACTTGCATTGGATGAATCCTTTATCTTTGCAGGGTTTTCTCTTCTGATATTCTTAAAAACGTCTTTCCTGTCTATCAAAAACTGCATATTTCAGAACTGTTGCTTCAAATCTTAACTTTTTTAATGCTTTAATAGAGTGGAAGTGACTCACGAAGCAGTCATGTTTCTCTTCAGGTAAAATAGTACCAGGAAAAGAGCTCCTGGCATTAGGAATACACACACTTGCGCTTTTGTAGAAGCAAGTATTCATTACTGCTGAATTTTAGAGAAAGATATGCAGTGTTTTTCTTCTCAGGATCAAATTTCAAATTGGTTCTTCCAATATCATGTTTAACATGTTATTTCTCCTATTTCTCTTTTTAAAATGAGATTTTGTTAACCATTAACAATTTCTCCTCATGCAATCAGGTAAGTAATCCTCACCACTCCTAACGAGGAAATTAAGAATGTCCTGATTTAGTCCAAGTGATGCACGTCATCAGAATTGTAAAATTCATTTCAAGTTGATAAATACTACTGAGTAATTTTTATGTGCACCTTGTCTATTTCTCATACTGTTGTGCATTCCTGTGATTTAGCACTTTCTTGGGGTTCTTCTATGCAATAGCTTTGCACCCTAAACACTTACCTATTTGCAGCTGCTTGTCAGTGCAGAAAGGTCTGTAAGGAACTTCTCCAAACCCATAAACCATGGCCGATATTGGGAAACATACCCACCATCTCCAATCCTTCTCCTAAGTACAGAGAAATACCATATATTCTATAATTTCTACCATTCCCTCCACCTACCACCACTCTACTACTCATTCTAAACTTTTAATGGTGAACATAATCATATAAACCAAAGCTAGAATAAAATACGTATGTGCTGGTGAGAGTTAACTATGTTAACTTGATTGGCTTGGGAACTACACAAGAGATTCTACACTTCTGGGTGTGTTGAGGTAGGTCATGGAGGTACGTTGTTGGCAGTTATTGTGATTTTAGGTTTTTCCAAGAGGAAAATATAATACAGGACACAAATTTTATAAGATTATTTATAATAGTCACCCAAAGAATCATATACAAGAGAGGTCAGGAAATCTGTCCACACACTAAAGACCAAAGAATCCAGCTGAGGGCCTGGATCCCACGATAATGTCTTACATGAGTCCAGCTGAAGACCTAGAGCCCATAACAATGCCTCCCATAAGTCCAACTGGAGGCCTAGAACCCATAACAATGTCATGTGTCATGTAGACCTGTTTCACAGATCTGCACTGGGAAGGCCCAAAGGGCAGTGGTGGAATCTAGAAAATTTGTGCCAGTGGGATGAAGGATCTGTGCTAGCAGGCTGAGGGATTTACAATAGAGCCAGGAAGCGACACTCGAAATAAGAACCAGACCTCCCCCAAAAAGTACCACAGTCATCCTCAGCAACAGTGAGGTCCCGAGCTCCTCCAATGATCGGGAAAGCCAAGCTCCCATCAGGAAAGCCAACATGACAAGCTTCTCCTGGAGACTGAGAAGTGCACCATCTTCCCCTCTAGAGCCAGGAAGTGATGCTCAAAGTGAGGAGCACAGCTACCCCAAAGTGAACCAAAGCCATTCTCAGCAACAACAAGGTCTTGTGCTCCTTGGAGGATGAAAACAGCCAAGTTCATCAGGAAAACCAGCATGACAAGCTGCTCCAAGAGAACCATCAGCTCCTTATAGCTTCTCTCAGTTTCCAACAGGCTCCCAACAGCTTCTACCAGCCCTGAACAGCCTTTATTCTTCTTCTTCTCCTCCAGTTCTGCCTCTTATGCTGCTGGCAACAGTCCTCAGGTGGGCCTCCCACACCACGCTTACTCAGTTCAGCTGGGGGTTATAAGTTGACCACCAATAATGTGGCCCACAGCAATGATGTCAATAATGTGGTCCACAACAGTAATGTTGTCAATAATGTGGTCCACAGCAGTAATGTGGTCCCTGACCTATTTGCCTCTTGCACTGTTCCCCTGCTCCACTTCATGTCCACCATGAACTGAGCAGCTTTGCTCTGCTACACCCTTTTCCTCTGATGTTTCTGCCTTGGAGCCTACCAACCATGGACTGAGATCCCTGAACACATGAGTCAAAATAACCTCCTCTCCCTTCAAGTTGTAGGTGTTTGGCACTGGGTCCAGAAAAGCAAAAGCTGACTAATAGACACTGATATACATATATGAGTGTGTATGGTTAGATAATACTTATTTACATACTTTCAAATATTTTTGTTTGAGCCACTATCAATTTCCTCCCTCTGCTTTCCTGCTGCTTCTCATTGTAGCAGGTAGAAAAACTAAATTCTCACCTGAATGATTAACAGTGCAGTTAGGGTATTGTTCTGCACAATGATAGGAGTTACCAAACCTACTTGCAATTGAATCCTTTGTTACGATATTCTCCTGAAGCAACCCAAAGTAAGACAGCAACAGAAGGGAAAAATTACTTGCAGCACAGCAGCAAGACAGTATCTTACCTTGGGCTCCATGGGGAAGAGTAATAATGGCATATACAGCATCTCTAGGACTTGAGAGCAAAGGAGAGATTGACAATAATAAGACTTAGGAGATGTTGTGCCATTAATAATGAAGGAAGAAAAGCAAGCAGACAGATCAGACTACAAACAACTTGAATGCTTACCTGATAACCAGCCTATTATTCATCTGTTACAACAGTATTTAAAGAGATCCTCATGCTCCATAGCCAAAGGATGGGTGTTAAACTCAGAACATGGATCATACAGAGAATGTAATAGTTAAAATTAAGGCTGAATTTATAATCTCTTGGCAATTCCCTGTGCCAAAGTCATGGCCCTCGTGTGGGGAAGGCAGACCTAAAATCTTAAGTAAGAAAAACAAAGTATATGTAAATCTCCTAAAACTTTCTACCATTGGAGAAGCAACTCTCTCTTTTTTGGCACAGCATCATAGCTTCACTTTGCCTGGGGATTATGAAGAGGCTTTGCCTGAGAGAAATTCCCCGCAAGATGATATCTAACCTTTTCAATATTTGACTCTATATTTGCCCATGACTTGTACATAAGTGGTTCTCACACTTTACTATGCATTTGTACCACCTGGAAGTCTTCTTAAATAGTAGATTACTGAGGCCTCACTGATAGTTTTTCTGAATCAGTGTGTCTAGGATGAGATTTAAAAATTTACATTTCTATCAAATTTCTAGGTTGGGCTGCTGGACCAAAGACCATAGAAACACTATTTTAGAAAAATGATCATCAATAACTTTCAATCCAGCTCAGAGTAGGGGAGTACTGCCTCTTCTGTGGAAGAAGAAAATTATTTATTAAAAAAGCTGTATAACCTTCTAATTTGTACTGGGATCATAATCACAAATGGATCTGAGTGTGTAGAGTAGTGGAGGAGCAGATGTAAAGCCGCTGACCCACAGACCCTCTCCCATGACTCAGGACACAGAACAAAAATGCTTTGAGACAACCTTAATTTGCCCTCAGGATAGTCCTTGGCACGTGGGCATGGTAACGGCCTTTTGTAAATGAGGTGGATTACTAGAATTGCCTTGATATAGTACTTATGATGGGGTCAAGGCCTCGTGTTAAAATAGATGTATTATGTATGATCAGGGAATCCACCAGCTATGCTCCTTAGGAGGGACCCAAAGAAACTCCCTTCACTAATGCAAAAAAGAAGACACCAGCATCACTGAGTAGAGGTCCCTGCTCTTGGTAAGACAACAACAAGGCACACTCCTATGAGACTTGAGCTTCTGAGTTTCAGTGGCTCCCTAGTTTCACAGATAGGACTCCAAAATAAGAGGTAGCAGGTAGTAGCACCTAATTTCCAGAAGCAAGACTGACATAAACAGGAAAGCTAGAGTGGCAATTAGGATTCCCTACAAACAGAGACACATGGCAACAGCCAACAGACCCTGACTTTCTTTTTTAGATAGGGAAGGGATATAGGCACTATACCACTTACACAACAGAAAAAGATCAAGAGCAAGGTCAGCAGGAGATTGACGTAGGCCAGGACACTACAGAGTCATGGTCCTTTGTCCAGTTTGCATATCTCACTTAATTCTTAGACCCACAGCCCAGGGTTTACAGGTGACATGGAGATCTGAATACCTGGAAAATGCTAAAGTTTCCAACAAGCCTAAAGCTGCACCTGGCATCTGCTTGTATCATCAAAGAAAAAAATATTTTTACTTTCTTTGCTTATCAATGCCATACAGGCTAACACAAAACACACAGAAGTGGGTCTGGAGAAGCACCTGGTAGTGCTGTGTAACTCACAGTAACCACAAATGGAAAAGATGAACAAGAAAGTCTGGCAACCTCAACCAGACAAAGGTGTAGTAACAAAGGACTCAAACCCCGTAAGATGAAGGTTTGGGATACTCACATGTATAAGCGACCTAGACAAGCAGAAGGGCTGACCACAGGTGAGAAGAAAATAAAATGTGTAACGAGGAAAACAATGATTTCAATTACAATCTCAACATTAACTGCAGAAATGGGGTCGATACATTGCCCCACTAACCTTCTTACATTAAAAAGTTTGTTTGGAGGTTTAGTATTGTTTTTGCTTTTTCCAAAGCCATGATCAGAGCCACAAATTTAAAGAATCTGTGAGAGAATAAAGTAAACTCATCATGGGTCATGAGGGCATCTAAGTCGTGCCAGGAGTAGACTGAGGCAGACGCTGTTGATACTCCAGCCATATCCCCTCAGCCCTGACCATCTGCTCGTGCCAGCCTGGCTTCCAACTGCAGCACCTTCCTCCCTGCCTGATGGCTTTCTCTGGCCACCAAAGCCTGCTCTGCTTCTACACAGAAGAGACAATGAGTTCTTGAAAATGAATGTCCTATGACATCACCCCTCAACCATGGCCTGAGGAGCATAGTGTACAGCTTCGCCTCTGTGCCTAGCTTCTTCCACCTTGGAGGAGGCTTAGGTTCTACCCTGTCGCAAATTGCCTGACAATGTGGTATTTGTGACTTCCTTCCTTTTCTGGTCACTTTCCACTCCCCTATCAGTGTTTCTACAGATCCTCTTCTGAGACATACATTTTGCCTATAAAAGCTGTTA
Source organism: Chinchilla lanigera (assembly GCF_000276665.1). Classification (NCBI taxonomy): domain Eukaryota; kingdom Metazoa; phylum Chordata; class Mammalia; order Rodentia; family Chinchillidae; genus Chinchilla; species Chinchilla lanigera. The sequence continues at coordinate 4,411,863 of NW_004955433.1, forward strand.
CTGGGAAGCACTTCATATTAAGATAGACAAGAAGTCAGAGTTCTTTCCCATTTTCACTTAGAATCCTGGCAGGTCATCTCAGCTGCCAGTTATCAACAAAGATGTCTGATGGAGATTAAAACCTGTCATGTGCCTGTTTGGCACAGAAAGGGTCCTGGAGTGGCATCCTCTGAGTCTTTCTCCTGGGAGGTTTGTAAGATATTTCAAACTTCTCATGTGCAAATGAGCTGCTAGGGGAAGGAGAAATGAGGTGACATCATTGTTGAATGAACTGTTAGCTGCTGAAGATTGACCATAATGCCAAATGGAAGGGACGGTGGTTCTGTTAGTAGAGGATGCCTGGGCCCTGGCCACACCAGGCAACCTGACCACAATTCATCAGACCTGGACTGCTGCAGGTGATTCCAACAGGATTCTTGATGATTATGACGGACAAAGAACATTGCCCAGAAGCCAGTGAGTATCCAAAGCCTACTGCAATCATCGCCCACCAGCTTCTCCCATCACCACAATGACACGAATCCCCTTGAACTCAGGTAATAGCTTTCAACCAAGACAGGAGAGAGGGAACGCTCACAGAAAGCTGAACTTCAAAATATCTAAGTAGTTATATAAAATGTGATTATTTTAACCAGAAGAGAAATGAGGTGATTTGTAACAGGCAAGTGTAAATTCTGCCACTATAATCCATACCATGCAGCAAAGGCAGGTTCAAAAAGGAGTTTTACGTGAAAATCATTTCCATTATATATAGGCCTGGATGTCTTCAAAGAATAATGCAGAGAACCTACATTTTCACTAGATAAGAGAAAAGCTCTACTGATATATAGCTTTTAAAAATGCAGCCCTTGCCTGTATCAAATGGTGTGTATGTACATTTAGACTTTCCTGAGAAACAGAGACAGAGAAAGTGAAGTGCACGGCCCAGCAGGCTGCACACACAGGAGCGTCCAGGCCTGCAGTCAGCTGCACTGACCTGAGACAAGAGAAAGGATTCTGGGCCTCAGGGAACCTGAAAGCAGGTCAAAGAGCAAATAATAACCTTCCATGTCCACGTTCCTTCTCTTTGGAAACTTGCCAACTCCCTCCTCTGTCTGTTCTGTGCCTTTCTTAATGATTCAGCCGCTCTGAGTCAAAAGGCTATTAAGAAATATAATTCCACATAAAGGGAATATCTAGCTAGCTATGTTGCACCCAAAGAACTTTGTTCAGAGCAAAGTTTTTCTTTGTTAAAACCATTTCTAAAAACTGTCAAATGGATCCTCACAGAGAAACAAGAAAAAGAAAAATGGGAGGGTCTTAGAAGCCCAAACAACTTGTCCAAGCAATTGTTAAAGCTTGACTTCCAAATCCATCTTAATATTAAACAAAATACTTTAAATTACGACTCTAAAGAGAACTTTGTGACATGCTATAGAAACAAGGGTACAGCTATTGAAAATCCAAAACAGAAAAGACAACACCGCATATAGAATTTCCTGTATAGACACAATCTGATAACTAGCAAGGGAAAACGTAAGAGTGGAGATTAGGTCTTCCATAAGGCTGGGGAAGAGAAGAAAGGTGGATGATAAGGGAATCAGGGATATCACAAAATCCTCTGCTGAGGAGGGCGGCAAGGTAAAGTAATTAAAGGCCAGCTTTGCTACCAGATGGGCTTGGATTTTAATCCTGGCTCTGCCACCTGCCACCTGTGCAATCCTGAGCAACTTATTTAACCTTTCTGAGAATTAACTAAATGTTTTGGAGATTAACTGAGATCATACAAAGTTTCAGGAAAATCAGGATGCTCAGTAATTATTAATCATCTTGTCCCACTCAAATCTACCCCTCACATCTAAAAGAAGGAGAAATGAAAGGTAAAGTAAACCAGACCAAATCTCCAGAAAAAAAAAGTGGAGACTCAAGGAAAATGACAGAAAGAAGAATGGAAAACAAAACACTTTGGAGAAGTCCTCTTGACTTTCTAGCACATTCATTCTGATAAATTGGAGCAAATTTTGATAAGCAAGTGTCCACTTTATCATAATACCTACCAGGTCATCTCCAGCCTCTTTAAAATCCTTGGGAGCCCATCTATGATCATGTTCAAACTGGGAAGTAACTAAAAATCATTATTTCTAGGCCCTTGATCCAAGATTCTGACTCAAAATGTCCTACTCCTTCACAAAGGAAGCTAACAATTTGAGATAATTGAGTTTTCTTTTGCCATTTACCACCCCTACCCTATCACTAATTTTTTGTTGTTGTTCTCCTATTCAGTCAGGAACAGCTTTTGGCACAAAAAATAAGAATAAGAATCTATTGATTAGTTTTAAATAGACGTTTAAATTCCAGAGTTCACAGCTTTAAAGGGGAAAGGAGCTGTTTTGAATAGCAAAGCCAAAGATTATACCATGCACGAAGTTCTTGAGGAAGAACATGATTATCCCCTATTCTCCACCTACTCTTAGCTTGAGGAATAGATGGAGCTTGCTCAACTGCAGCAAAGGGAACCCTGCAGAGAGAAAATAGAATTAGGTGTGAATATAGAATTCCTGGCCAGTGAAGATTAAGAAGCTTCACAGATAGATTAAAATAAACCCCTGATCAGAAAGAACTATTAAAAAATAACTCTGGAGCTTAGATTCAACCTCAAGAAATGGGAGTGGGACAGAACTGTGATTCTGAATATATTTGAAAACTTCAGTGACAGAATGATCCATAAATCCCTAGGTGTAACTGATAGTTAATTTTTCTGTCATCAACTGGAAGCAGTGGCCCTAGGCAGAGATTACATTCAATTACATGAAAGCTTACAGAAGTTAACTTTCCCGCATATTTTGAAAATGTTACTGCGTACAATTTAAAAGCCCCCAAAGTAATTTGAATCCAGGTGGCCTGAGCAATTCTAGCTCCTGCTCAGTATAGACCTTAAACCTTGATTGCAAATTAGAGATAAAGACAGTATCTTTTCACAGAGTTAGAGTTTTAATGTGAAAGTCCATGTCACTTGGCATGTATTAAACTACCAATAACTAGTACGTGTGATTAGTACATAAATGTTTGTTAGTCCATCCTGATGTTTGTTCTTCCGCATTGAGGGACCATACTCTGAGTTAACTGCAGGCTTCTTTTACACAACTTTATCCCATCTGTCTCAGGAAGTAGAAAGACTTATCTGATTGGCAAATTTTAGAAGAATGAAAGACACGGTTGCCAGTTCACCTCCTTCTTGCTTTCTCTTGGGAAATTACTGTTTGTGGCCTTCCACTGGGAACATCTATTATTCCTCCAGAAGCAGGCTGTCCCCAGAGGGAAATGTCCCCTGGTTCAGCATTGTGTATACTGGGCCATTCTACTCACCATATGTTCAGTTAGCAGGCTCATTTACCCTCACACCATCTCACATCCCTTCTCTAAATAGAAAAGGTGCTATTTTGGCTCCACCTGCCATTTCTTTTTATTATATATCAATTTGTTTTTAAAAATCAGGTGAAGAACACTGCTATTTAGTCAGTTCCTAATGAATCCTAGCACTTATTTTAGATGGGAAAAGTATTTCATGTAAATTACCAAGAACGCCATGGTTTTTATATGCTCTTCAACCCAACAATTTATCTAAAGAAATATTTACATGTTTAGAAATATGTGTGCATAATATTTTCATAATATTTATACATAATAATTTTATGACTTAAAAAGTGGATATGTAACAATAAGTAACTAGGTACATCATAGTACCTTCATTAAATGAAAAAGTATCTGGGCACTGAAAATAACATTTAAGATTTCAAATTTTGACCAGATGAAATAACAGAGAGCACATTTACCATTGTATTTTAAACAATGAAAAACATGGATAAATATATGAAGAATAATGTTCAGACATGAGACAACAGACAGATAGGACAGCGACCCCTGAGAAATGGGAAACCAACAAGTTGAACTCTACAGTTAAAACAGTGTACTACTTAGAAACAGTTTCCAGTCTATGAGACAGCACATACACATGTAGGAAGAGAAAAATATGAACAAAGACATGATAGAAACCAAACTATAGAAAAATATACAAAATGGCATAAATGATAGAAGTAGCAGACAAAGATAATAAAACAGTTCAGAAGAAAACAAATATATATATATTTTTGGAAAACATGACCCTGATGAAGAGAAAAATGGAATATATACTATAAAATAATACTCCTAGAGATAAAAAGAAACTGAAGAAAATTTATAGAACGAAATCAACAGAAAATTAGCCATTGGAGAAGACTCATCACTGAAAAAAAATTAGTGAATTGAAGAGATAACAGTAGAAGCTACACAAAGTGAAAGATGAAAGGAAAATATACTGAAAAACATGTGGGAAGATCCTTAGTAATCTGATCAAACGCATAAATGATTGGTGATCCAGAAAGAACTAAAATAAAAACATAAATAAGGATAAAGACAGAAAGCAATTTGAAAATGTACTGAATAAATAAATTTCCAAATCAGATGAAAGTTGACAAACTCAATAATCTCAAGTAAGACAAATAAAGAAAACTATGAAAGTCTTATTATAGGCAAATTTCTGGAATGATCATTTTCATTGGTACAGAAAAACTGCTTAACCAAATTCAGCACACATTTATAATCTCTCAGCAAATTACAAATACAAAGGAACTTCTTCATCCTTGAAATAACATCTATGAAAACCTTATCATCAATATAATACTGAATGGTGGAGGTAGAATTAGATAAAATGATGGATGTCAGCACTCAACACTACCTTGGAGACTCAAGCAAGTGAAATAAGGCAATAAAAATAAAGAAAAATGCAGAGGATACATGGTCTGTGTAGAAAATCCTAAGGAATCGAAATGGTTAATCCTGATGTTCAACTTGATTGGGCTGAAAGGCCAATGAAGAAGGGTAATAAAGCATATCTGTGTGTGTCTTGGTGGGTCAGGGGATATGGCTTTGGGATCTATATCTTGTCCCTGGCCCCCTCCTCTCTACTCTTCTCCTGCTCCGTGCATCCTGGACACCATGAGTCCAACCGCTCTCCTCTGATGTGACATTTTGTTGTGATGTTTCTGTCTTGGAACCAACCATGCATGGACAGAACCTCTGAAACTCTGAGCTAAAATAACCTCTGCTTTAAACTGTGGGTGTTAGATACTTTGTCCCAGTAATATAAAGCTAATACAGGAATCTCCAGAAAAGCTACCAGTACTGTTAAGTGAACTAGGAAAATTCATAGCATACAAGCTCAACATACCAATGTCAACTTTATTTCTATATTTCTAGTAGCAAATATTTGGACAGTGAAATTACAAAAGCCGTTTATAATAGCATTCAAAACTATGCAATACTTTGAATTAAACTTAACCACCAATAATGTACAAATTCTATGTACCAAAAATACAGAGCATTAATGAAAAAAAACTTTAAATACCTGAATAATTGTAGAAATATACCATATTCTTGGACTAGAAGAACCAATATTGTTCAGATGTGGGTTCTTCTCAAATTGATCTATGTATCCAATTCAGTGCCAATCAAAATCATAGCAGTCTTTTCTGTTTAAATTGATAATTTCTAAATTCAATACTTATGGGAACATATAAGGAAACACAGCAGCTAAAACAATTTTGAAAAAGGCTAGGTCATCAAAACCAGATTCATACCAGATTTTCCAATAAGAATTTAATAAAAGTTGTACTTCAAAAGAAATCACTAATAGAGTGAAAAGGCACTCCACAGAGTGTGAAAACATTTTAGCTAACTGCCCCTCATACAAAGGACTTATATATAGAACATATAAAGAATTGAAAAAACTCATACCTCCAAATCCAAAGACCCAGTCCAAAAATGGGTATCTGAGATGAATACACACTTCTCAGATGAAGAAATACAAATAGAAAATAAGTGCATGAAAAAATATTCAACATCATTTATCATTCCAGGGATGCAAATTAAAACAACATTGAGATTTCATCTCATCTCAGTAAGAAGGATTACCATCAAGAAATCAACCAACAACAAATGCTGGAGTAGCTGCTGAGAAAAAGGAACCCTTCTCCACTGTTGGTGGCAACGTAGACTGGTGCAACCACTTTGGAAATCTGTCTGGAAAGTCCTCAAAATATTAGGATTAGAGGTCCCATTTAATCCAGCCATTCCCCTTCTGGGTATTTTCCCAGAAAAATTAAAAACACCATACTACAGTATATATGTGCACCCATGTTTATAGCAGCACAATTTGTCATAGCAAAATCTTGGAAACAACTCAAATGCCCATCGACTGAGGAGTGGATAAGAAAAATGTGGTGTTTTTATATAATGGAGTATTACTCAGGCATAAAGAAAGGTAAACTCAAGGCTGTTAGAGGTAAATGGATGCAACTAGAGACCGTACTCATAAGTGAAACAAATCAGAAGAGCATTTGTAAACATCATATTATCTCCCTAGTGTAAAAACCTGAAAAAGTAAATAAAATTGAAAGGTCCAATAAATATTGTGAAAGGGAATGAAACTGCTCAATAAGAAAGATCAACTGGGATGAGGGAAAAAAGAAAAGGAAGAAAGAACGAAGGGAAATATTTTTATACACACACACAAGATAGAATAATCGTACTGCTAATTTCTATTGGTTTATTGGAAGAAACAGTTAATTTTAACAGTTTGATCAATCTTGCCTACCAGTATCTGGTAATCTGAGCCCACTACTTTGAAGATAACAATAATAAACACAACAACCATTTTTGATTTCAGATCATCTTGTTTTAAAATTCTGCATTGTTCTTATTGTTTTTGTGGGGGTTTTTTTGTCTTTTTGTCATTTTGTTTTTGTTCTGTTCCCTTTAAAATAAAAAGTACAGTGAAAAAAAGAATTTAATAAAAGCATTTTTTACAAAAGATTAGTAGAGATTAAAAAAAAAGTTAAAGGTGAGACAACCTTAGGATTAGCATCACAGCAAAGTGCAACCACACCTGAACAGGAACAAAGGAAAGAAGCAGTGTTACTGAGGTCAGGAGTTAGAGCCACTTGTGAGAGCTGGAGTCCTGTTTGATCAGTACATGTGAAAGTCGCAAGGAGAGAGCAAGTCCTGAGATCTCATTCACAGAAAACACGTGGTGTGATCAACCTCTTTCCTGTCACATCAGAAGAAGGATATACAGTCAAGCATCATATAACCAATGATACCCAAACCACTGAAAGAATGAGTGGGCTATTTCTAAGGGTAACAAAGCAGAGATAGATTTGCAGGTGAGCAGATGAATACTAAATTTCAAGATTGGGCCAGAGATACAGCTCAGCTGCATAAGCACCTGCCTAGCAAGTACAAGGTCCTGAGTTAGATTTCTGATACAAAAAAAAAAAATTCAAGATCCCTTACTTGCATGAGCTCCTTCCAAAACCCCAGGAAGGGTGCAGAAAATGCATTCATAGGGTCATATATTTTTGTTAAATTTGTGAAAAGCAGATCTTGTAAATGTGATTGGGACTGCTACATCTTTTCACTCCAAAGATTTCATGACGTTTACCTATTTGATACACTCTGGTGTCTCTGGAATCCGGCTAAAAGAAAGTTGAATAGGGATGTATTTAGCTTTACTTATGGAGACCGATGTACGCTCACAGTCCCTACTATGTTTAATTTGTCACCAGTCTTCCCACTTTAGGAATAGCTCCCATAACACCACACCTCAGTCTGGTGACTCCTTGTGACATGAAAACATGGTGCCCAGGTTTGTAACACAAAATGAGAATGACCTCCAGAATTCTGCACTACAAGTAAGAGCATACTGGAAGAAAAACAAAGTACAAGGGTCAAACAACAGGTTGGGAAAATACTACTAAACGTATGTAAAAATATATGACTCTATTAACAGAGGATTCAGTTCTGCTTCATAATCAAAATGGAAATGGTTCCCATTCTATAATAATGCAATTTAATACAGTTATAAGTCCAGCATATGGGCCGGGGATTTAGCTCAGTGGCACAGTGCCTGCCTGGTAAGCACAAGGTCACGAGTTCGATTTCTGGTACCAGAAAAAAAAAAATAACTCCAGCATAGCTCTTATATTTTTAACAAAACTGTACTTCACAGAATGTGCAGGAATCCATATATTTGATGGGCATAAATCTATAGCAGCATGACAAATAGCAAATATGACTATGTGATAGAGATTATATTCATGCATCTAACTTGTCAATAATAGAAAGAAATTCCAATTAGTTATGTCAAAGAAACACTGTATTCCCTGTATTTAAAATGATTCTACATAACTTTTGTGATTAAAAAGGCAGTCAAAGCCAGGCGTGGTGTGCACTCCTGTAATCCCAGAACTTGGCAGGCTGAGGCAGGAGGACAGTTGTGAGTCTGAGACCAGCCTGGGCTACAAAGTGAGCTCCAAGGCCACCCTGAACTGCATAGCAAGACCCTGTCTCAAAAAGACAAAAAAAAAAAAAAGCAGTCAAACTTAAAACAAAGAAAGGAAGAAGAGATGTTAGTCACTGATTTAAAAATCATGTTATTAATGTTTTCCTGGATTTAGTGATATTTGTCAAATTTCTAAATTTTTTAGTTTTGGCAATGCACTATCATATGTAATTTTCTATTTGTTTTTATACTCTTGTTCTTAATAAAGACCTCCAAAATTCTACCAGCTTCTGGCTCCACAAAATCTGGGACCTCCCCATACACAAATTTTAGTGTCTACATGAAATGCCTTATTGTGCACCACTGAAATGCAAAGTATGTTAGGAGATAATTAAACTTATTAATGCCACATTCTATGTACTTCCTTCCAACACATGGGTTCTGAATTAGCAATGAGATCTTTGATGGGAAGGCACTCTGAAAAGTAATAAGTGCCACATCAGTGCAAACTACTATCTTTATTATCCTTTTAAATACAAGCATCTGGAATTCTCAGCATTTGTTTGACAACTGTTTAGTGATCTTCCACTAAGTGCAGGGTACTCCTGGGGCGGGAGAGGGGATAAAGATGAAATACATTCAACCTTTCCCTCAGGGAGATCACAGCCACCGGTATGAGGATACACACTACACATAAAACCAAGGGATAAACTCTTAGTGAATTCCAAGGACTTTTTTTATTACAACTCACATTTCAAAGAGGAAATCATGATTCAGCACGCACACACACACACACAACACACACACACACACGTGTGCATGCATGCATACTGAAGCAAAAGTTTCACGAAGATAATACATTTACAATATGGTATACTATCTCATAGTCTTCTCTTCTGTTCTACTTTATATTATAAAATCTGGCTATAACCCTCTAAATCAATTTTGCCTTCTTCTTATGGATCACAAAATACTACTTGAAAATTAGTGTTCTTTGTGGATTATTTTGTCCTAGGGGATATAGACTTAAAAATCTATTAATACAACCTGAATAAAGATATGTACTAATGATAAGAATATTTTATCTCTATTTAGTGAACAAAATTCATCAAAATCCAAAAAGAGCCCTGTCCTAGTTATTCATATATATTTTGTTAGGCCCGAGACATCAGCAATCCTTTCTTATACTCATATATACACGTGTGTGAGAGCACGCGCACACCCTCTCACATGCCTTCACTCTGTGTCTATATGTTAAATTTGACTGCTTTTCCACAGTGACAACTGCAGTGAAAGCTCCCTACAGGGACTCACAGGAGTCTGAGTGAAGGGGTTATTTTAGTGGTTCTTTACCATCCGAGAATTGCATTGAACCACAAGAGCTTTCTGACAGGACTTGGCAAGCTTTGCTGTATAGTCAAGATTTTTTATTCTGTTGGCAAATTTGTCATAAAAGGATTTGGCTCTTTTCTGAAGCATTTGTGAGCATGTGTGCATTTATAAACATTCTACATAATATTCAGGTATGGATGGAGATATAAATATTTTCATAAATCTTTATTGGCTCCATTCTTACCTGAGTTTTTACATATCTGCCATTATAATTTTAAATAGTATCTACTTAGAACATGCATCATGTTGATGGAATAGTGCTGCGATCTGACCTCTTCACCAAAGAACTTACCCATATTTCAAATGTGATTTCCAGCAGCAACTCTACATGTCTCAGAACATGACCTACAATAGGAAAAGTCACAGTAGAAAAAGGAAAATGCATTTTAAAATATGAGGCCTTTAATATCTTTCTATTCCAGTTGATGAACAAAAGGTTTGTTTAATTCATCTCTCTCTTTGCATTTAAAGGAGAAATAATAGCAGTGCTCTTCTTCATGTTTTCTCCCTTTGACCACTGTGAGACTAGGTAAAAACCAGGCTGGAGTGAGGACAGGACCCAGCAACCTTGGGGCATACAGAAAATGCTCCTGGTGCAATCCCAAGAGTCAAGCACAAGGATAAAATGAGCTGCACTTCAGCCCCCTGCTGGTTTATCCATGCCACAGAGGCATGTACACTGGCCACAGAGACATTCAGCAAGGTCAGAATTGCAGGGTGAAGGGAACGAAGGGGTAAGAAGGTGGACAAAATCCAGAATTACAAATACAAGTTGTCAAGAAATGTGCCTGGTTTTTACTTTTAAATCCATTTATGCTTTACATCTACTGGCTGGCCCAGGACAAAAATTACATCACTAGTAATTTTCTAGTTCTTCCAATTATTGAAAACAAAAATTAATAGCTGAAGTTTTCCATCTCCAAAATCTCCATTTTTTATTTAATCTCCCAGATTCATCTTTGCTGTAACCCATCCTTTCCATAAATTCCAATATTTGTGTCCTGTTCTTTCTAATATAACTTTCTTCAGGCCTTCTGAATTGGTTAAATGCTGTCTCCTCTGACTATAGTGTCGTGCCTCCCTTTCAAACAGACAACTCTTAAGATAATCGTACTCTTGTGAAACATTCTCTGACCAAATCAATTATAGTGAATCACTTTCTCTTCCCTGATTGGTCCTCTCTGGTCTTTGGTCTTTCTCTTCTTTCTCTTCTACAGAGTACACATCGTTGAGAGTTGAACCCGTTTCATGTTCATAGTCTATCCTCAGTGATTCTTACAGAATCTGGTCCTGGGATATCGATAGATTAGTCTATTTATTGATCCATGAATCAATCTAACTGGTCTGGTTCTTCTGGATTCTCCATTATTCTTGGGCACCTGTTTTATTCTGAAGCATTTTTTCTGTCCCTTCTGAAATTTTTCAAAATTTATTCATTAGAAGTTCACTGGGGCAATTTGTACTTATTTCAAAGTTTACCTGCTTGACCAAAAATAAAAGCAAGCATCATGACCAGGTCCCACTAGAGAATTATTCTCAGTGTTGGATGATGCCACGCTATTGAATATGGCTATATTGCACTGATTCTTTCCAGTATCAGAGACAAGCTATTTTAAAAGCTTTTGCCATTTCCATTACATTTATTTCTGACTGTAAGACTTCATTAGTAGAACATAAAATCTAACTAGATCCAAGTCAATAATAAAATCAGGATAGCAGTGTATTGTTGTTTCTCTAAAACTAGAGAAGCTTTCCTTTCTGAGGCACACATCTGCTTGAAATATAAATTTTTAATTGTTAATGGTTCCCAAATTACATCATTTCAATAAGTATCCATTTATTGAGAAGAGGGACTGCTCATTCCTAAGTGCCAGTTCTCAGCAGGTTTTGTCTGATCTACCATACCTAGAAGAAGAGAAAGTGTTTTTACCATATTATTCTTATTAGCTTTTACAGAAAGCATTTAAAACTACTTTGTGTACAATGAAACTCAATTATAACTTCTTTTGTCTTGTTTGGAATTCAAAAACAAAATTTTGCCTATTTTATATGTAGCCCTACATATGTCAAGGTACTAATGAAACATGATCCCTGAATAAAAGGAGATTTCATAAAGGGACTGTATCATTTATTTTTTTCAACTCAGGGACAGAACTTTACAGAAAAGAGTCCAGAAGCTGTGGCTTACCTTGTTTAAGAAAAATAGACTATGGCAGACTTATCTATATCCATGGAAGAGAAAAAGTATTCTATGGCAACGTTCCAGAGATTTCAGGCCCTGTATAGAAATTTTTCCATACAGTTTCCTATAGCATAGCTCCATCTACTTTTCCTATAGAAAGTTCACACCCACAAGTGTCCCAAAGAATCAATCCTTCCAGACAATTTTTACTTATATTTTTATGCCTCAGCTACAGTGACTGACACTAAGACCAAAGGGTGGGAAATTTTAATTAAATTTCTTATAGTAGAGATCCCTAATTATTTATGCTTTCTGCCTCTTTAGCAGAGCTCCTAGTATCCCTTCCTAATTATTCAGTTTCTGCTCCCGATATTCTCTCAATTTAATTAACATTTGCTGAAGAGTGTACCTTGGATCTCCAACTACACCTGGAAATAGTTTACTGGCTGCAAATCACAGTCCCAATTTATCTTCCTAGCCCTCAGATGATCACCTCTGCTGCCTCAGAGAATTACTAGGTTGACTATTAGGTGGAGAACATTTCAATCATCTCAGCAAGATATGAATTCATGTACTGAAGCAGCGGCTGTGGAAATGAAACATTTACATTTGAGAATCATTTGAGTATCACAATCAAAATAATTTGGCAACTATTAGGAATGATGGAAAGGGAGGCAGTTGATAAGCAGAGTTGGAAATCAGACTACTTTTCTGGTTACTAGCCACTACAGTCACTTTAAGAAAAAGGCATGGGGGAATTGATCCAGCAAAACAGCAAAGAAAAAGCAAATATTCTTACAGTAGACCACTTTTGACCTATAAAAATTGCAACTTTATTTGATTTCATCTCAAAGAATGAAAAGGAATCAGTCTTATCACTGACCTTCTCATTAGCATACTTACAATTTTCCACTTCTAATATTCTGCCTGGGTTCTGGGGTGTAGAGAAAAATGCACAGAAGTAAGTAGTACAAGCCTTCTTAGGTCTGTAAACTACCAGAACATCTACAGATGCTTTCCTTTTAATAATAATAATATTAGATAAGTGCACTTTCACAAAGATTATAGCATATTATCCTCACAGTAATATCCCCAGGGAAGATATTATCTTCATCATACATATGGAAACAAGCTCAGAGAGGTTAAACAGCTTGCATGATGACAAGTGGAAAATAATGACCTCTGCACACTCGTTGTTCTTTCCACCCTGTGTGGATTGCCCATCTACGTACAGAAAAGAGGTTCTTACATCTGTTGCCCACCCGCCCTGTCCAAAGTAGCAGAGAAAACAAAACAAGGTTGACTTATGCTTCCTAAATTGTGATTATATCAAAATTTTGGTTATTGTACACGGGTCTGCAGGTGAAAAGCAACAAAAAATTTGTTAAAATTATCACTTCCCTTTTCAAAGTAATTGTATCTCTAGACCTTGCATTACATCCTCTAGAATGCCAGTGTTGGAAAGGTCCCTGGACAGACTCACAGCAAGGAAACTTTTCTTGTTCTTCTGCCCAAATTTGTCTTTCCTGGCATTCTCTGTTTCTGCCTCACTACTGTGCTGTCAGGAGAACATGCCCAGAGCATTTTCTTTGTTTTGTAGAAGAGGCCTGCAGAACGGTTGAGATTTTAATTTGAAAAATAAACAAATGCCCTTGAAAAAGGATGAATGAATGTATTCCCCTAGGCCTCCTTCATTAATATGAGCTTCAAGAAATACAGAGTTCAGGAGTGGTACTCAAGGGTGGAGGCAGAAGACCGCACACACTTGAAGAAGCCTTAAAAAAAAGAGAAGAAAATGTGGTTTATTAGTTATACTAGTTACAGAATGAACAGCATATTGTATGTGCTGTGTTAGAGGTATGTTATGAATAACAAAAGCCCTGGAGCATTTACATATTTGTTTTCAGCAATCCTGGCAGTTGGATTTCACCATTCTATGCCTCTTTGCCAGAATCACTAAACACTGGTACATATGGCATCTGAAGTACCATATGCCATTGAAAATGTTAGCTGATGCCTATACTTCTATATTATATTTTTATTTCAGATTTTTGCAGTTTGAACAAAGAATAGTAGAAAAAACAAAATATTGGACAAGCAGTAAACAGTAAAGTGAAAAAAATGCCTTCAGAGAAAGCAAATAGAGGATATGAATCTACCATGAGCTAACACGGCTATATGGTAATGAATCGGATTTGAGAAGTAATTGTTTTGCATGAGCAAATTTACATAGCCTTTCATTCTTTTATTTTGGAGCTATGGGTTGCAACATGAAAAGTGAGAGTTGACATAATTTTCTTACCTTATTCTTTCTTATATTTCTTGCTAAAATCGTAGCAAGATTGAAATTAATTAGCAAGAAGGTTTCAGTGAGCAGCATTTAAAATGCAGTTTAAATCAGAAAAATTCAAGTACCAGGAATTAACAGTATCCAGGGTATTTTTAGTCTAGTAAATAAGAAGACTCTAAAATTAAAATTGACATAGTTGAACTGTTAGCTGTCTCAAAACAAAGAAACTAACAAAGATCCAAAGCCAATCTTTTATCAATAAAAACATCAAAATAACTAGATAGCCCTGGTGTGTAACAGGTCATCCCCATTGGGAATGATGTGGTGAATATATTAATCCCAGAAAAAAATTAACCTGGCTTTTTCATATTTTTCCAAATGCAGTTTACTTTATCAGTAACGTCTAAACTGGACACAAACTGTTTATGCTGAATTTGCATAATGGTCTGGAATAGACAAGCAATTCAAAATTGTGAACACTAATGTGTTAGATAACTAACTCAGTAGTTGAATGCGTGAGTTTAGTGGCACAGGAAGAAAGAGACAAAAGCCACATTCATGTAAAATATGTAACTTGTAATATTTCAGCTTCAAATAATTTAAGCATGTTAATAGTTTAAAGTATAGCTGTGGAATACTTTACAGTTTAGAAAGCATGTTTATATTCTTTCTTATGTAAACAGTTCTTTCTTATGTAAAAGTTGGATATAGTGCTTTTTCTTTTCACAGATAAGAAAACCTGTTCGGAAAGGTTGAACCTGTCCTAACTACACACCAAGATTTCATTCCACTGTAGATGTAATCCCATTACAAATTGGAAGGAGATTTAAAAAGTTACCTTTTTCAAAGGAATTGTATGCTGCCTAATAGGTCCAAAATTTTCTAAAACTTGCAAGCTTAAGCTTTTCCCAAGATTTTGCTATTCACTAGAGCTATGAAGAAACCAGTAATCTTGGGGCTATATTTTCCATATCCCAATCATTCCAGACACAAAAACCCCAGGCTCCCAAATGTATTCAAAGGAACAAATTATCTATCAGTGCTACTTCAAAAAGTAGTGTTTTCCTCTCTCTCAGAGATCTAAATCAGAAAGGATAACAAAGTAGCTGCATTCACTTCCAAGGGTTACCATAACAAATGACTGTAAACTTTCTAGCTCAATACAACAGAAATGAATATCTCATAGTTGTGAAGACCAAAACTCCAAGATCAAGGTGCTGCTCTGTCTGAAGCTGTCAGGCAGGATCCTTCTTGCCTTCTCCATGTGATTCCAAATGTTCCTTGGGTTGTGGATGCATAACTCCAATCCTCACCTTGCCTCATCTTCCTATGCATCACTTTTCTGTGTGTTTTGTAGGCTGGTCCATGTCATGCAATCCGTGTTGATGTCATCTTGAGATCCTGAACTCAGTTGCATCACCCAAGATCCTTTTTTCAAACAGGGCTCTGTGTAATGCATCATGTGAATGTGACACAGTTCAACCTGCTACAGTCCACACTTTGCCCCCATCCATATCTGTCCCACATGTGAAATATGTTCAGATCATCCCAACATCCACCAAAGTTTCAACCCATTATCAATTGGATCTATAAAACTCTTCTATAAATATCATTACTTTAAAAGTTGTAAAATTATTATCTAAGTCAGGCATCCTAGTCACTTTCTCATCACTGGAACATATACTCAACACCACAATTTAAGGAAGGAGAGGTTGATTTTGGCTCACATTTCACAAGTGTCAATCTGTGTTCTGCAGGCTTCAACACAGAGATGGCCTGGTGGGAAGTTGTGGGCAGAGGAAGGACGCTTATATCATAGCAGACAGGAAGTAGAGAACTAATGGTGGAACCAGGGAAGGCGATACAGTCTATCAGGTCGTGTCCCCAAGGACGCACCTCTTCTGAGGCCCCACCTCCTAACAGCAAGTCAGCTATGGTACCCCCAAGGATGCAGTCCTTTTCTAAAGCCCTGCCAGCCTATGAGTGCCTGAGGCCTCTGGGAGACATCTAGAAATAACCCATAATTTAGATTTGGGTTAGACTTTAGAAGTGACCCATTGTGAGACAAACTGCTCTCCATTGTGGACATGTAGAATAAGAAAACAAATTTTCTGCTTCCAAAAATAATGGTAAGACAAGCATGTACATTGGATATAGAGGAGATAGACATTCCCATTCCAAAAGGGAAAACTAGAAGGGATTAGAGGGGTTGTTGTGTTCCAAGTAAATTTGAAGTACATGAAGGAAAACCTCACTAGGTTTCAAGGCCTGTGAATAATATTCTGTGTCTTAATATTGTGCCATTGAAACTTCGGCAGCTGTGGAGGCTTCTGTGCCACTTGTGGTAGCTGCACTTCGGAGCCATTATTCCTTTATCTAAAAGGCTTGTACCTACAGTTTCTGGCCTGTGTGATGTTGGAAACCCAATCTCTTTCTGTCACTTTGTTCCCTCTCTCTCCCTTTCAGTCCAAGCCAGCAGTGTTTCAGGTGATACAAAATTATCAAAAACCTGCAGGTCTCCTATATATGTCCCAAGGGACCATGGCATCAGATGAGAAAGCCCCCCACAGCTCTTGCCGGGAGCACAACTCTATTCCTGGTATCTGCTGAGGTGGTTGAGTGGACCCATAAGTCACATGATTAATTGCTCAAAAAAAGAAAATCTTTATCCAGCCATACCCCTGGGCTTCTCTCCATAGCACACTTCCCTAATAGTAAGTCTCTTCTTCATTTTAGCCTGTTTTGCAATCTGGATAGGCCATGAACCTCCTCAAGTAAATTCCAAGATTTACTTGGAAATCTCTTCAGCTACATATGCAATTTTAACATTTAGAGTTTCTGCTTTCCCCGCTATGGTACAGTATAATTCAGCCAAGTCTCTGCTGCTAAATAACAATTCCTTGGTTATATATAAAATTCCCTCAGATTCCAATAACATGTTCCGCATTTCCTTCTCAGTTCCTACCAGCATTGCCTCTAACATCCCTATTTCTGCTCACAGTGTCTTCAAGGCAACAGAAGTTTATTCTATTACGTGTTCACATTGGTTTCAGCCTCTACCTCTCAGCCAAGTGTTACATAAATGAGCCAGAGATGGCCTCTATATATTGGCCCCCCAGGTTGTTTACTTCTGCACAGCAGGCTAAGACCCATTAACTAAAAAGCCTGCCAGCACCAAACTCAAATGTTCACACATCTAGTTGTTTTAAACATACTACAAATAAGCAGATTTTTAGCTATTTAGAGCCTGACTGCTTTGCATTCCCCCATGAAACTGCACACAACATCTGCTAGCCATAGATAAGATAAACTCCAAATATGTGAAGATCTCACATTGCTGTTGCCTTTAAGAACCCTGGGCCTAGCGAATCCCCATAGGGCTGCTGAGGGACACCACCTACAGCCTAGACACACAAAGTTCATTGCCTGAGCCCTCTCCTTGCCCCCATCTTCTGAATTGTGTCTCCCACGCCTAACCCTCTGGATAGAGCTGTGCTGTGAGAAGCACCCTGTAATGTGCAAAACCGACATGATAAAGGCTACAGGTGCTGCTGCCAACTCACTGCCATATCCCTTCCTTGATCAACCTCTAAATACCTCCACCTTGCCTACAAGTAGTGGGGAGGATGGAACAGCCACTTTATGTTTTTAGGTACTGGCTACAACAGGCTTCCACTTTCCCACCCTGTGGGTTTATGTTTGTAAGGAAACTTAAGTCATTTGTAGGAAAATGATGCACCTTGAAACCATAATGTTAAGTGAAATCAATCAGGGGCTGGGGATTTAGCTCAGCGGCAAAGCGCCTGCCTGGCAAGCGCAAGGTCTTGAGTTCGGTTCCCGGTACTGGAGAAAAACCAAAAAAAAAAGAGTTGAAGTGAAATCAGTCAGATACACAGGCTTGAATATCACATGGTTTCTGTTATATGAGAAACCCAAGTTATAAACAAAGAGCAAAATGAAAGATAATAGGAAGTGAGGAAGTAGATCTTTCTCGGGGGGGAAGGTATGATAGTTAATTGATTGTATCAACTTGAGTAATTAACACCCAATTAAACTGGCTCAGCATAGTTCAGGGTGTTGAAGACCTCTCCCCCAGAGGATGTTGCCAGAATTGTACAAAATGGAAATGAAGAAGGAAGGAAGGAAGGCTGGCTTCTGCCTCTTCAGAGGAGCTCCAGTCTGCTGCATCTTGGATGTCACCTCCGCTTCCAGTGCAGACTCTTCAGCCTGCAGCGCTGACCCTTCAGCCTTCATCCTAGACCCGTCGGCTTCCAGATACAGACTCACATGGAACATTACACTGAGATCCAGGCCTTGGGGTCTCAGTGTGCAGACAGACCTTTTGTATTCTTCCACCCTTGACTTACTGGGAGGCCACTGCAAGCCAACCTTGTAAATTTTTATATATTTGTATACCTTGTGTTATACATGTTTCTCTAGTACGCACTGACTGATACAGAAGGGGATCATGAGTAAGGAGTGGGGAGATAGGAAGGAAAGGGGATGAGAAGAAATGAGATGTGTTTCATAGGCATACCAGCTCCCCATAACAAGCGTGATCATTATCTACAGCAAATATGTACTAATAAATAATAAAAACTAAAGAAAAAATAAAGCCATATAAGTAGAAACAACAGGATATAACTTTCTTAGATGATCTTCTTTCATTCTGCTGAATGACTTTAAAATTCAGGATATTTAAAATTAAGGATATTTTGGTTGTTTTTAGTTTTGTCAATTATGAATGTACAATTATTCTAGGAACAATATTAAAAATAATTATTTTTCTCCCCTTTATTTTCATGCTTTTAAATTTAAATGATTATATTCTGATGAATCTATTTCTGAATTTTCTATTCTGTTCCAAGACTGTTCTAGACTGATCTATGAATCTATCCTTTTGTCAATATTATATTATCTTGATTACTAAAGTTTGATATTCTAACTAGAAGCCAGATGCTATTGATTCTCTAAATTTATATACCTTCTTCAAGATTTTTTTCTGTCTTTTTTTTTTGAGACAGCATCTCACTATGCAGTTCAGGCTGGCCTTGAGCTCACTTTGTAGCCCAGGCTGGTCTTGAACCTGCAGTGATCCTCCTGCCTCAGCCTCCCTAATACTGGGATTATAGGCATGCGCCACCACCCTTGGCTCTTCAAGATTTTTTAGCTGTTCTGCTTTCTTAGTTTTTCAATTTAAATTTTAGAATTATCTTCCTATTTTTACCAAAAACAATTGCAGATGCTTGAATAAAATTGTGTTTTAGCTGTGAATTGATTTGGGAAGAACTGACAACTTTTCTGTATTGAGTATTCTAGTCCATAAGCAAGGCACAGATCTTCATTATGTAAAGTTTATTTGATTTCTCCTGTAAGAATTTTGTAGTTTCTGCCATATGTAATTTTCAGTTTGGTTAAATTTACTATTAGCCATTCATCTTTTTGTGGGAACTTTTGTAATTTTTACAGAAAATTTTGATAACAAATCACTCATTACTAGTCCAAAGAATGATTATTATTTTGTGTGTTGACATTGTGAATTTGTATTCTATGACCTTACTTAATTCATGTTTCTTACTTGAATTTCAAAAATAAATTCCCTTGAATTTTTTATATAGGCACTTGTCGTCTGAAAATAAGAGTTTATCTTACTTTCCATCCTGTATTTGTTTTATTTTACTTTATTGCTTTATTGCAATGGCTAGGTTTTCTAGGATGATGGCAATTAGTAAAGCAAGAGTGGAAATTTTTGCTTTTTTGTACTCATAAGATAGAAGCTCTCATTCTATTACCAGTAGGTACAATGGTAGCTGTAGATTGCAGATGGCCTTTATCAAGTCAAAGAAGTTTCCTTTTGTTTCAAGTTTGCTAGAGATTTTATGAGGACTGGATGCTGACTGCATGGCAAAAATGAAATTGGATCCTTATCTAACCTAGTATATAAAAAATCAACTCAAATAAGTGAAAGACTTAAATATAAGACTTGAAAGTATAAAACTACTGAAAGAAAACAGGGAAAATCTGCTTGACATCAGTCTCAGCAAAAATGTTTTGGATACATCCCCAGCAGCACAGACAAAAGAACAACAACAAAAATGGGCAAATGGGGTTGAATCAAACTAAACAGCTTCTACATAGCAAAGTAAAATTCAACAGAGTGAAGACATAACCTATAAAATGAGAAAGAATATTTGCAAACCATACATCCCATAAGGAGTTAATCTCAAAAATACATAAGGAACTCAGACATTCAATAGCAAGAAAACAAATAATCCATCTAAAACTGGATATAGAACCTAACAGACATTTTTCAAGAGACATTCAAATGGACAATAGGTATATGAAAAAATTTTCAACATCGTAATCATTAGAGAAATGGAAATTAAAACAACAATGAGATATCATTTCAGCTCTGTTAAAATAGCTTTAACAAAAACAAAAGATACTATATTAGTGAAGATATAGAGAAAAGGATATCCCTCTACACTGTTGAAGGGAATGCAAATTAGTAAAACCATAATAGAAAACAATATGGAATATCTTAAAAAAACTGTCTTGATTTTATATCTGACCTCATTCAATGAACTGTGAAATAGTTGAACTTCTCTTTATTGAACTTGAACTTCTCTTTTATTTTCTGGAGGAAATTGTATAAAATTTGTGCTATGTCCTTGTTGAACTATTTGATAGAATCTACTTTGAAGATATCAATATGTAATACAACAACCATGGTTAATTTCCTGTCACCTTGTCTGTAGTTCAGTGTTGCTTGCATTGTTCTTGTGCTATTTTGTAAATGGATGTCTCTTTGTTAATATGTTTTTGTTCTTTTAGTTTTAAAATAAAAAAATTAAAGAGAAATTATTTGATAGAATCCACCAGTTATGCCACCTCAACTCAGAGATTACTTTTCACAGAACATTTTCTTAACTATGAATTAAATTTGTGTCTCCTTTATAATTGGCCAATTTATGAATCTTTTAAAAGAACTGTGTAGTATTTTCAGTGAGTCTTTATTTTGTTTCTGTTTTTAATTTACTTGTTTATTTACCTATTTTCTTTCTTTTCTTCTGCTTCTTTTGGGTTTATTTTTTTCCTCCTAGTCTAAGACTGAAAGTTATATTGTTGATTTGAGATCTTTCCTCTTGCCTAATATAAGCATCTAATGTTATAAATTTCTATCTAAGCAATATCTTAGAGCATTTAAAATTTGCTTGGTATATTTATTTTCTTCCATTTCAAAATATTGTCTCACTACTCTGAAGATTTCCTCTTTGGTGAATGATTAGGTAGATATATATTGTTTCACTTCTAAATATTGGGAGAATTTTCCTGTTAACTTTCAAATTTTTTTTCTTGTTTAATATACATGTGGTGATAGAACATACTCCATGTTTTTAAAATAATTTATTTTTTTGTTTTACAGTAGATGATGTATTCTGATGAGTATTTCATGCACACATAGAATATATATTCTACTGTTGTTCTGTAGGATGTTCTACAAATAACAAAGTTGTTTGATGGTGATGTTCCATTGTTTTTACATCCTTGTTCATTTTCCGCCAGTTCTTCTGTTACTTAGAGGACTGAATCTCTGATTACACTTTTGTTGCAATCTATTTCTCCTTTTACAGAGTTTGCTCCCCTTAATATAAAATATTACTCTGGCTGCATACTTACTTAAGATGGTTATTTTTCAGTGATAATTGAAATCTATTATATACTGATCTTTCTTATCCCTGATTTTTAGTTATAAAGTCTATGTCTTCTATTAGTATAGCAATTACATCTATGTATTGATTTATATTTTCAGTTATTTTTATCTTTCTATTATCACCCTACTTCTATTATTACGTGTAAACGTACTATTTGTAGCCAACCTAAATTTGATTTGTTGTGTTTTCTCCCTTTAATCTTTTCTGGTGTCTGTCTTTTCCATTGGTACGTCTAGAATACTCGAACTTAATGTATTTGCTATGTTTGCCTTTGGAACTATCACTTCATTTTTTGTATTTTATTCAATGTATTTAGGTTTTGTTCTTTGGTTTTCATTGTCTGTCTTTTTATTATAAACATTTTAGGTTTTTTTGTTTTTGTTTTTCGTGACAGGGCCTCACTATGTAGTCTAGGAAGCCTCGAGCTCACTATGTAGCTTAGGCTGGTCTCAAACTCTGCCTCAGCCCCCCAAATGCTGGGAATACAGGCATGTGTTACCATTCCCAGCTTGCCATTCTGGTATTATAATGTGGTGCCTCATGATTTTCATTTGTCCCTTGTTCTTTATATTTCGGTATAGTTTTTTGTAGTTTTTCTATAGAGCATATGACTTGTTAGTTTTGCACAGTCTATTTAGAATGAGAATTTCACTACATTAAATGAAGGATAGCTAAATGGAAGTGTAAAAACACCATCATATGTATCTTTTTAAACCTCCCTGTAGTAACAATCCCACCAGAAAATATTCTCTCCCTTCTAGTATGTTGAGCTGTGAAAAAACATGCATCACCAAAATCTTACATATCAACTCTTTTTTAAAGTGTAGAGTTTGCTGCTGTGAGATACATTCACATGGCTATGTAACCTTCATGATTATCCAATTCCAGAACTTTTTGCCTCTAAACTGCCTCTGAATTTCACTACTCTACTGTAGGTCGAACAAGTGTAGTTACATAATACTTGTCCTTTTGTGTCCAGCTTATGTCCCTTAGCACAATGCTTTTAGGGTTACTTATTTTTACAGCATATATATCAGTGCATAATTAACTTTTATGCCTAAATATTATTTCAGTAAATGAATATAAGATTTTTATGCTTATCCATTCATTAGTTGATGGACATTTGGATTGTTTCCACTTTTTAGCAAATATGAATATTGTTGGTATGAATGAGTGTGTGCAAGTTTTGTGTGGATATATCTTTTCAGTTCTCTTGAATATATATCTAAGAGCGGAGTCACTGGTGTAACTCTGCTTAACTTTTGAAGAAATGCCATGTCTCTTTCTCTCTGTCTGTCTCTGTTTTTGTCTCTGTCTCTGTTTGTCTCTGTCTCTTTTGCTCTATCTGTCTCTGGGTTTATCTGTCAGTCTGTCTGTCTGTCTGTCTCTTTCTCCTGTCTGTCCTTCCTGGCCACCATGAACCAAGTAGCTTTCCGAGGCCATGTACTTCCATCTTGATGTACTGCTGCACTACAGGCCTAAAAGCAAATGGGCCAAGTGACAATGGCTTGAAACTAGGAAACTGAGGCAAAACAAACTTTCCTTGCATTTAAGTTGCTCATCACTGGTACAGTATTTTTTATCACAGTGATGGAAAGCTGACTAACACATGGTTTGTTCTGCAGTCTCAATTCTGTCACACATGTTGCTTGAGCAGACGATCACTTATTATTCTGAGTGTCTGTCTTGTGCCAGCACTGCTGTGTCTTGACCAACATTGCTCTATAGGAAGTTTTGAAATCGGGACTGAAAGCCTTGCTAGTTTATTCTCTGTCAGGTTTGTTTTGGGTATTCTGGGTTCCTTGAAATCCCATTGAATTTTTGAATCAGCTATCAATTTCTACAAACATCAAGTAGGATTTTGATAGTGATTACATTGAATCTGTAGATTAAAAGGGGATGTATTGCTACCTTAACAATAGTAAATGTCACAATCCATAAACATGAAATGTTCTATTTATTTAGTCTTCTGTAATTTCTTTTAATAATGTCCTGTATTATACAGAGTAGAAATGTTGCACTTTTTGTTAAAGTTGTTCCTGATTATTTTGTTCTTTTTGATGCTATGATGAATGGAATTACACTATTATTTTTATTTATTATTATTTATTGATGGGGAGGGGACAGAAGAATGAGAGGGGAAGGGAATGGAGAAAAAAAGAGTTAGGAAACATGACGTACAGGTACAAATTCCCTATGATTAATATGACCTTATGTGTGGCAAATATGTACTAATAAAAAAGGAAAGGATATAGAAATAAAATTTATTCTTTCATAGTGTTTTTGTGTCCTTCAGATGGCCAAACTTACCATAGTAATTAGTTCTAATCATGTTTTAGTGGTTTTCCTGGCTTTTCTATGTATAGGATCATGTATTCTGCAAGAAGAGATAGTTTAATTTCTTTCTTGCCAATCTAGATATTTTCATTTCTATTTCTTGCTTCATTTACTTGTACTGGATATACCCTCCAGTACAATGTTAAGTGAAATTGGTAAGAAAGGACATTTCTCTATTGTCCTCCATTTTAGTGGGAAAACTTCCCATCTCTCATTAAATATCATGTGGCTTTTGTATAATTCCTTTATCAAACTGAGAAAATTTTCTTTGATCTGTACTTTATTGAGTCCTTTTCTTTTATGGTACTGGGAATCAAACTCAGAACTTTGAGCTTACCAGGCAAGTGCTTGTGCCACTGAGCTATATCCCCAGCCTCTTACTAAGTCTTTTATCATGAAAAGGTATTGGCTTTTGTCAAAGTTTCTTCTGCATTTATTGAAATGATCATATCATTTAAGTTTTTACATTGATATAATGTTTGATATAATAGTTTACCTTAGTGGATTTTCAGATACTAAGCTAACAGATGCTAATCCCTGAGATAAAAACTACATGTGGCAACATTTTATAAGCTCTGAAGTGCTGGATTCCTTTTACTAGTATTTTGTTGAGTATTTTCATATTTATATTAATAATCAATACTGGTCTATAGTTTTCTTTTCTTTTTTTTTTTTTTTTTTTTTTTTTTTTTTTTTTTTTTTCTCCGGTACTGGGAACCGAACTCACGACCTTGCGCTAGCCAGGCAAGCGCTTTGCCATTGAGCTAAATCCCCAGCCCCAATATAGTTTTATTTTCTTGTCCTATCTTTGTCTGGTTTTGCTATTAGGGAAAAACTGGCCTCATAGAATCGGTCAGAAATTTCTCCCTTTTCTTCTCTTTTTTGAAAAAGCTTGTGAAGAATTACTTTTACATCTTTTCTGAACATTTGGTAGAATTCAGTAGTGAAGACATGTGCACCTGGGCTTTTCTTTGAGATGGTTTGTTTTTTAAAGTTTAATTGAGAAATAAAAAATTGTATTTACTTATGATGTGCAACATGATGTTTTGGTACATGTATGCACTATGGAATGGTTAAATCAAGCTAACATCCACTACCTCATACGATTATTACCACTAGTAATAAATTATTGAGTCAATATGTTCATTTCCTGCAGGCTCATTCAGAGTGTCTGTTTCTTCACCAATTGGTTCTGAATCTGTAAGTTTTCCTTTGCTGTGATGAAATATCTGAGATAACTAACTTATAAGTGGGGAAGGATTGTTTTGGCTCCTGGTTTCAGAGTTTTCAGTTCAAGGTTGGTTGGTTCTATTGTTTTAGGCTGCAGCAAGCCCAAACAGCATGGTGAGAAGTGAATGGTGGAGCAAAAGTTTTCCCCTCCTGGTGGTTAGGAAGCAAAGAGGAAAAAAGAGGGAAGGTCTGAAGTTCAAATATTTTCTTCTAGAGCACTTCCCCAGTGACCAAAATATCTTGCACTAGGCCAAACCTCCTACAAGTTCTATCACCTTGAAATAGTGCCACAGGCTAGTAACAAAACTTTTATGATATGGACCTTTGGGAGATATTTAAGATTCAAACAATAGCAGTGTATTTCTAGGAATATGTCTATTTCTTCTAAATGATCTAATTTGTTGGCATACAATTATTAGAGTATTATTTGATAACCCTTTTTATTTTTATAAAGTCAATAATTATGCCCCCTCTTTCTCCCTTTCTGTCTTAGACAGATTGGCTAATTATTTGTCAACTTTGTTGACCTTATCAACAAGTACATTTTGATTTCTTTAAACACACTATTGTTTTTGTATTCTATTTTATTACTTTGTTTTAATCTTTGTTGTCTGTTTGTTTCTGCTCGTATTACATCATTTAGTTGGTCTGTAGCGTTGTTAAAGTCTATTTCCATATTGATTTGTACCTAATTGTTCAATCCATTATTTAGATAAGAGTATTGAACTATCCATTATTTAAAGTGTAGTATTTAATTTTCCAAATATTGTTGAGTTATCTGTGTCTCTGTTTAATTCTGTAAGTTTCTGGTTCATGTATTTTTGTATTTATTACCAAAGGACTGATCTACTTGTTAAACTTCCTTCATTATCTCTGTAGAAGAAACTTTTTGTGTTAAGTTCAACAATCCTGAACTATTAAGGTTGCTGTTTCTGGAGTTGTTTTTTTTGCCTTTTACTTCCAATCAATTTGTGTCTTTAAATCAAATGTGTCTGTCTTTCAGACAACATACGTTAGATCATGTTTTGTAATCCAGTCTAATAATCTATGATTTTTTCTTTTTTTTTAGTCACTTTCACAATTTAGACTTACAAAGGCAAGTATATGGTAAGTGTTCTTTTCATTGTCTTTTATGTAGAATATAGATCATACTTCTTTTTCCTTTGCATGCATCACAATTTTTTGCTAGAAATTTGGCATTTTAGATTGTAGCAGTTCTGGAAATTTATCCCTCCCTTCCCCAGGCTTGTAATTATTTTCTTGTTTATTTGCTAAGTGACTGCTGGGTGAATTTAGTGAAATCCAGTCCACCTCCCACTCCCTCCCTGACCTTCGCACACATTGTTGTAAACCTCTGAAGCTCTCTAATCAAAGAGGCACAGCTTTGAGATTACCCTGGAGTCGCCCTGGGATGACAGTGATACAGATAGGGTTCTTTTCCACCCTTTTCCTGACTACATCCAGCTGGTAAACTCCCCTAATTCTGCCCATTACTCTATTGTTGTCAACAGTACCTTGGTACATAAATCCCTCCACAAACTGATTCAATCCTTGTGTGATTCTTAGGATTGAATAGACTCAAAGGGCAGCGCTGATATTTGTATTAACCCCAGGAAGGCTCCTCCAAGATGTCCTATTTCCCATTTCTTGTCCCACAATATACCTGACCTACAGTTTAGACTACATCTTCATTCAATCTCTTAATCTTTTCAGTTGGTTCTGTCCAGTCTCTACTGTTCTGAAGAGTGCCCTTAGGTTTAAACTTCTCTACACTTGGTTTCCAGTGAAGTCAGCTCCTTCTGGAACAAATTAGGAGCTATCTGATTTATGGCATGATTCTTTCCCAGGGGCAAAATTTCTGAGTCAAGAGCTGAGGAACTAGGGGAAGAGACAATGAAGGACTTCTCTCTAAGATTGTAGCCTGCAGTTCTATCACCCTGCCCCTCAGAATGCGGAATCTTCTCTTCAAGGGCCAAGGGCAGAGCAATCAGAACTCTAGTATTCTCAATATACCACACCCAAGATAGCATTTCCAAGTTGAGCGCAAGAAGAAATTTCCAACTACCAATTTTATTCCTCTGAGACTTTGTTTTAGCAACAGGCAGCTGGGGTTGGCTGAGAAAACCTGAATGCCTGCTCCTTCTTGTGCTGGAAGCCCTCCAGCTTCAACCTGGGGAATAGAAAGAGCTGTGTTCTCAGCAGCAGCTGTTTGGAGTAGCACTTTTGCCTTGCTGACCTAGGAAGGACAAGGAAGGGAGTGATCTGCAAAGTACTATAGAATCACCTTTCTTCCCAGATTTTCATAGAGTTCCTTGAATACATATTTTCTCTTTTGCTTTTTACCCTTAAGGTAATTTTTGGATAATTTAAATTGTTGCTCCTTTATATGTAATTTTCATTAGTCTTTCCAGAAATCAATCTATTTCACTGCTATTTATTATTTGACTGTCTGTGGTATTATACTTCCAGAAGGATTCGTCTTTGCCTTTCGCTCTTCATTTTCATTTTTGCTATATTTGTTCCTTTCCATTAAAACTGCCAGTGCCAACCTTGTATCAGTTCTTTCAAGTTTTCAAATCCAAGTTTCTGGGAGGTTTGGCAGTGAGGCTTTTGTGTGTGTTAATAGCTGGAGTGAACATTCAAGATTCTGATCCTGGCTAAGGCTTCATCTCAGTTTCACAGAAGGCGACATGTTTCTCCACCGCTGTCCTCATTCCTCATTTTGCCTATGACTTCAGCTTCAGGAATAAAAAATGGGGAGGGCAAAGCTGGAAAGAGGAAAACTTTCTGCAATCTGAAGCCCACACAGACTCTGGATTCAAGGAAGCCCTTAGTAGTATTTCCTATTACTGTGGAGTTGATCTGTTATGAAGTAGTCATCTTTGGCTGAACTGCCTGGAAAATAACAGCCAGCAAATGACTAAGCAGGCACAGCAAGACAGCTTATGACACAGGAAGCCACAAATGATGAGAGACCTGGGCTGAGGATGCTCAAAGGAAGGAAGTCAAATTCTCCCAGGTCTTGGCTTGCAAAGTTTCCCAAGACTTTTTCAAATCTTTCATGAGAGCTGGTAGGAGCCTCTCTGCCAAATGCCTCTGTGAGATGATTCTTAAAAACTTGGATGCTTCAGTTTACAAAGTCTGTTAAGTCTTTACTTCCAATTGGAATTATGCATCAAAAAGATGTTTATAGGAAGGGTTCTCATAGAAATTTCTTTGTGAAAAATCTTAGTCTTGCATAGGTTATTCTTCGTTTGCTTCCCCCAGATCTACGGTCCAGCCTTCTTTCCCCAACTCCATCTCGCTAGCAGGTGACCTATGCTGATTCAATACCACCTGACACCTTATAGGATAGTTTCCTTGGGTCCGGCCAATAGTTCCCATAATTAACATGAAATTGAACTGTGTGAAAAAGAAAAAAGACTAGAGTGTTTATTCTGGATCCCTTCTCACTGAACCACTGCCTCCCAGGCAGTACCTATGTCTCTGTTACTGGTCCGTCCTCCAGCCTTCCAGTCCTTAGAAGGGTCTAGAAATACAAGTATTCTCCCAAGAGCTTCTGGCCAAGCTTGCGTCTGTGAGCCTCACTGTCTTCGTCTCTTTCTATTGCTGTAGCAAAAGACCCTAAATTCAGTAATTAATGGAGGAAAGAGCTTATTTTGGCTTATCGTCCTGAAGGTTGGGGAAATGCAACAGCAGGGTGCCAACACCTGGTATGGGCCTTGTGTTGCATCATACCATGATAGAGATGCAGGAGGGCAGATAAAGGAGGAGCCACTGGGCATTTGGCTTGCTTTATGACAGCACACTCTCCTGAGTGTGAGCCCCATCCCACGAAAGGATTAATCCACTCATGATGTGGTGCTCCCACAATCTCAGCATCTCTTAAAGCTCCTGCTACCTCTCAGGAGTCAAATTTCATTGCTTTTCAGAGAGCCAATTGATAGTCAAATCCTAGCATCCACAGTTTTATTTGTTCTCTGCCCACACTTTGTAACTAGTCTCCACATGCTCTCTCTCAGAAGAATTCTCCGGGTCTCTGGAACTGTTTTAAAACCTTCTACATGAGTCATGATCACTAAGCTTTATGATACATCTACTAGGCATTAACAATATCATCTTACAGATGAGGAAACATGAGTTAGAGAGATAAAATACCCAAAGTTACATGTCTGTTGAGTCAAAATTTGTCTAACAAGAGTCATTTCACTTATTTCATTTAAATATATTAAGTTCTATTCATACTTGTCTTGCAAAGACTAACCTTACTTAAATGTAAGTCAGATTTTATGTCAGCTGCATATTTATTGAACCCAAGTCCTTATTTTGAAGGAGTTTGATGAAATGCACAAAGAAGCTTCTAAATGTAAGTATAATATCTCTTTAACGACTGCAATTAAACCAGTTTGTACTTGAAACTTTTATTTTTGGTTTTTCTCCGGTACCGGGAATCGAACTCACGACCTTGCGCTTGCCAGGCAGGCGCTTTTGCCGCTGAGCTAAATCCCCAGCCCCTGTACTTGAAACTTTTAAAAATAACTCTTACACCTGACTTTTATTTGGTAATCTATACTTGTTTGGTGCTAAGAAAAACTGCTCTCTGCCCTTGGTTGCTTGACAGACACCTTTCATAGGCAGCCAGCCCTGCAGCTCTTGGGTGTCACATCCAACTCCTTTTACCCTCTGAAGACTGTTTTCCACAGGTTGGGTATGGTGGTTTAAACCTGTAATCACAGCTGCCTGAGAGGCTGAAGCAGGCAAAGCCAAGTTCCAGCCTTGAGACAGAGATTCTGTTTCCATATAAAAAGGGCAGAGAATGCAAACCACTCCCGAGAGGACTCATAATAGTAGCAGTAAAGGTAATAATCATAAATTCAGGGCAGTTTCCTTAGGTATCTGTGGTCAGATGACTAGGTCCAGCTGATCAAAAATGAAAGTATTTTCTGCACTAATCAAAAGAAACAACCATTTCTCTTTAACTCTGCCCCTTTCTTTGTGTTTAAAATAATAATATGATGCCTAGAATTATAGCAGTTATATTGTGACCAATATATTCCTATGAGCCAACATATTCAAGGTTGCTAGATAGGAAACAAATATAGAGGATGCCCAGTTAAATTTGAATTTCAGATAAATCATGAATAAATTTATAGTATCAGCATTCCCAAATATTTTACAGCATATATTAAAAACACTAGAATTTGTAGATAATACACACATATATAGCAGTTATATTGTGACCAAGAGCCAACATATTCAAGGTTGCTAGATAAATAAATATACATGTAATAAAAAGCTGTTAGATTCGCTCAACATATAGACTGAGTTGCACATACTTTAAAAGCCCTGAATTTTGTTGTTCTTGTTTTATTAAATATTGAATGGGTAAAAAGAGTATTTATAAAACATGTATGGGTGAAGAAAAGCAATACACTGAACAGCTAGTTAATCACCATCCAGCTTAAGACAGCCTCTATTCCAGATTGTTTAATTTTCCTTTGCATTTTGAGCAATTTCTTTGTTTTATTTATCTTTATCCTCTTAATTTTTTTAAAAAATTTTTTTTTCCAGTACCAGGAATCGAACTCACGACCTCGCGCTTGCCAGGCAGGCGCTGTGCTGCTGAGCTAAATCCCCAGCCCCCTCTTTATCCTCTTGAAAAGGCTAAGAATTGAAACAAGACCTTAACCTATTAAAATGCTGTCAAGAGGGGCTGATGCGGGGGCACGGGCACACACACGTGCAAACACAACACACACAAATTACAAGGCCAGTAGAACTATGCAAAATTAAAAACTGGAAGGCACTCTTTATCTTGGTCATCTGAAAGTCACGGCACAAGCAAGGCAAAGCCAAGTAGGGTTCTAGGTAGAGGTGTTAAGAGACAAACCAAGGAGAGGGAGAAGGAAGTCTTGCATTAGGGAGTAGGGGTTGGGTTTTTGTGTGTTTTCCAGAAGCAACCTCAACTTCCGGTTTCTAAAGGGGTTCCCCATCCTTGCCCTCAGTGCAGCCCCAGGCAGGCAGAACCGCGAGCAAACCTCCCTCCTGAGCTCCTTCATATGCTTTCTTGCTACGTGACTCTTCCTCCATCACCTCCTCACGGCATACATCCCCTGGGTGCCTCGCGTCCTCAGCTCCGCTTTCATCTTTTCCTGTCTCAGCACATTGTTTCCTCTAGTTCTCCTGCCAGGGTGGAAGGGAGCCATCGCATCCGGCCGCGCTCTGGGACTGGCAGCGAGTGAATGATTGGCAGCGGGCATCTCTGTCAGCGCTTTGGCATGCCGCAGAGTAGAAGCCCCGTGCTAATGAATGCCATCTACACCTACCAGATGTGCCACTGGGTGACATGCCAGATCTTTTACATAATGCCATTCTACCGGACACGAGACAGCTGGGGGTGAGGATGTCTTTGAATGCCTTGGGCTGGGAATGGGTCTGCCTTTTCTTTTTTATTCAGGCCACCCGCCACCGTCCACACGCCCAACCAGCTCCCTTTCCACAGAGAGGGAGGCTCTGAGAGATAGCATCACGCCCAGAGTTCTCAGAACACCTCGGCCTCCTGAATTCTCCCGCCTCTGCTGTCCTTCCGGAGCCCATCCAGATTCCAGAAAGGGGAATGGATCCGAAGGTTAAAGGAATAAAAGCACCGAAAAAACCTGAAATGAAAGGGGGCTCCAAGTTCCCCAGCCCGTCCCACTACTCTGTAGCTCCAGGTGCAAAGGTGAGCTACCCACGCCGGTCCCTTCGGTCGCCTCTGGCTCCGCCCTCCTCCGCCGCCCACCGAGCCTGGGCAGCGCTTATCCCCGAGGGTGAGCGTGAGCCTGTCATTTCCTGCCCAGCTTTCTGGCTGCAGTAGTCTTGGGCGGAGGCCTCCAAAACCCCGCGCCTTGTGGAGGGGAATGTTTCCTGCAGTGGGATGGCCAGGCCTGAGGGAAGGAAATCAGAAAAGCGCTTCTGGCCACCAGGGGTGTGCGCGCCTGTGGGTGTGCGGGGATCTCCGGTCCCAGTGCTCCGCCCGCGGAGGGACGGCGGCCGGGGCAGAGCGGGGCGGCCAAACGAGCCTCCAGCATCTCCACACCTGGCAGCCGGTCTGCCCAGGCCCAGGGGGCTGAAGGGCCAGCCTGGGCCGCCCGCTC